>NW_024725670.1:0-42500 GCF_018991925.1 Homarus americanus | reverse complement strand
AACCAACCCTTTGCTGACGATGATGGTTTAACCCTTTGATGACGATGATGGTTTAACCCTTTGGATGACGATGATGGTTTAACCCGAATGGACGATGATGGTTTAACCCTTGATGACGATGATGGTTTAACCCTTTGATGACGATGATGGTTTAACCCCTTTGATGACGATGATGGTTTAACCCCTTTGATGACGATGATGGTTTAACCCCTTAATGACGATGATGGTTTAACCCTTTGATGACGATGATGGTTTAACCCTTTGATGACGATGATGGTTTAACCCCTTTGATGACGATGATGGTTTAACCCTTTGATGACGATGATGGTTTAACCCCTTTGATGACGATGATAGTTTAACCCTTTGATGACGATGATGGTTTAACCCTTTGATGACGATGATGGTTTAACCCTTTGATGACGATGATAGTTTAACCCTTTGATGACGATGATGGTTTAACCCTTTGATGACGATGATGGTTTAACCCTTTGATGACGATGATGGTTTAACCCTTTGCTGACGATGATGGCAATGAATGTTTTAAGGTCGCATGTCGTATATTTTTGGGCCCACGCGATGCCATATACGCATACTGTTTATTTAATTTACAACTATATAAAGGCCGCTCGTATTCATTTTATTCACAGTATGTAAACACAAATATCAGCACAAATAATCTATACAAACAATTTTATTCCCTATTTTCATGCACAAAAATAGGGAATAAATCTCAACCAATTAATCCGCACAATCAAGTTTATACCCTATTTTTATACACAAAATAGGAAAATAAAAACTATTTCTTCTTTTAATTATGAGTCTCTAGAGCTGAGAACGACATACACTCATGGACACCCCCACATCCCACAACACGGTATTTCATTTCCAACATTTTTCATCTGTTATGGAAACTCGGTGTGTGTGTGTGTGTGTGTGTGTGTGTGTGTGTGTGTGTTAAGTTTATCTTGGCTGTAGTGATGGTCATTTTGGAAATATATATTCTGACTTTTATATAATCTGCCAACAGTACGTGCAGTGCCAACAGTAGTGACAGCAGTACCAGTAGTGCCAACAGTACCAGTAGTGCCAACAGTACCAGTAGTGCCACCATTGCCAACAGTACCGGTAGTGTCAACAGTACCAGTAGTGCCAACAGTACCAACATTACCAACAGTACCAGTAGTATCAACCGTACAAACAGTACCAGTAGTGCCAACAGTACCAGTAGTATCAACAGTACAAACAGTACCAGCAGTGCCACCAGTGCCAATAGTGCCACCAGTGCCAACAGTACCAGTAGTGTCAACAGTACAAACAGTACCAAGAGTACCAGCAGTGCCACCAGTGCCAGTAGTGCCACCAATGCCAATAGTGCCACCAGTGCCAATAGTGCCACCAGTACCAGTAGTGTCAACAGTACAAACAGTACCAAGAGTACCAGCAGTGCCACCAGTGCCAGTAGTGCCACCAGTGCCAACAGTACCAGTAGTGTCAACAGTACAAATAGACTCAAAGAAAGTGCCTACCAGTGCCAATAGTGCCACCAGTGCCAACAGTACCAGTAGTGTCAACAGTACAAACAGTACCAAGAGTACCAGCAGTGCCACCAGTGCCAGTAGTGCCACCAGTGCCAACAGTACCAGTAGTGTCAACAGCGTCATATTTCTCTTTCATGAATAGTTTCAAATTCCCTTGATATCTGAAAATTATGAGTTATAAATGGAGCCACACGTTAACCTCTCAACCCTCCCACACACACACACACACACACACACACACACACACACACACACACACACACACAACGTAAACACCTAAAAAAAGTGCAAAAAAGAGCATGCAAGATTATTTTCTTCCCTTCCTACTCCACATATCAAGAAGCACTCAACACATTGACCCTCTCGACTCTCTCTGACCATCACCACCACCTCATCTGCAAATTTGGTGAGAAGCTCCTGTACCATCCTCGACACCGGCTCCTACTTCCACCCGAGATCCCTCATCAGTGAATTGCTATTTGACACCACAACCACATCCAGTCCATACGAGCACGTACTGATCGCTATAAGAACAGCCCAGTCCCAACCATTGTAAAAATTATCAACACCTCGTAATCAACCAGTGTATTCAACCCCAGTCAATTTTTGCACTGTCACTATGTTGAAATGCCCTTTAGTATGACCTTCTCCCCATCTTGTTATTATGTATCATATTTGTATCACTTATGTCACTTGTATATTATTTGTCAATCAAGAGACCCATTCCCCAATTATGTAACTGTATATTTTCACCCTTCCTTCTACCATACTCTTCCAATAAACCGTTAATTATTAATATTATTAATTATTACAAACACACACACACACACACACACACACACACACACACACACACACACACACACACACACACACACACACACACACACACACACACGACCACACACACACACAAACACACACACACACAACACCAGTCAGGGCTCGTCAGGTGTACGGTGAAACATACTCTACATACTGTCACTTCCTGCACACTGCCAGAGGTTCACATTAACTCAGAGTTCATTATAAAGATCCAATTCTACAGAGGTTATAGGCGGTTTTAGGGACAGTATGTATTCCCTAACCTAACCTAACCTAACCTAACCTAACCTAACCTAACCTAATCTAATCTAACCTAACCTAACCTAACCTAATCTAACCTAACCTAACCTAACCTAACCTAACCTAACCTAATCTAACCTAACCTAACCTAACCTAATCTAACCTAACCTAACCTAAATATAGTTATAAAAGAGAGAGGTGTTGGTCTTAGTTGAAGGTTAGTGTGTGATCTAATGAAAGGTTATGTGCTTGAAGATGTTATTAGTTGTTGAAGTGTTATAATATATCATATAATCAACAACAACAACCGTTTATCTATAACCTATTTTAATACAACATAGCCTCAACAATCCTCTTTAATCCTTCTCAGTTTGTGGATGGGATGTGGATAGATGGGTGGATGGGATGTGGATGTGATGGGTGGATGGGATGGGGATGTGATGGGTGGGTGAGATGGAGTGGAAAACAGAACTTAACGAGACGACTGGACAACCACTAAACACACAACATTAACACCAACCCGGAATAAACATTAACCCTTTAGTTACCATGATGAAAATTGTATTTATGTAAAGGAATATTTACCCATTTTCCCCCTACTGTAATAAGGAAAATAAGCAGGTAAAAAGGTATATAAATAAGCTTATTGTATAAGTAATAATTAATCTACTGTATTAACGAAAATAAACGTAGGCCAAAAAAATATTATCAGGTAGCTACTTCACTCCTGAGCAGTTGCTTCAAGTTTATAAGGGATTCATTCGTCCTAACTTGGAGTACTGCTCTCATATCTGGGGTGGCTCTTCTTCTGTCCAACTGTTAGATAGGGTGGAATCAAAGGCATTTCGTCTTATTAACTCTGCTCCTTTAGATAATAAACTCTCTTCCCTTTCTCTTCGCCGCAATGTTGCTTCACTGTTGCTACTTTAACGGGCAATGTTCGGTGGATTTGGTATCCTGTGTACCACCGGCAAGGCCGTGGGACCGTAACACTCGCCTTGCCCGCGGTGCCCACCGTTTCTCTGTGGATGTCGGTCACACTAGAATAACCCATTATAGTACACCCTTCTTTCCTCACACAGCCAAACTGTGGAATGCTCTGCCTTCTGTGTTTCCATACTCATACAATCTGTCTCACTTCAAAAAGCTGGTTTTCCGCCGTCTTCGAGGTGTAGATTAATATAGGCTTTTTCGCTTCTATTTTTTATTGCTATTCCCCAGGCTCCGTTGTGGGTCGATGACCCGTGCCTGGGTGAGCCATTCCCCGAAAGAGGGGGGGGGAGGTTTGTGTGGCGACCATAGTTGTGTCACAGTGATGTACAGTAGATACAGTATTATAATGTAAACAAATATATGAGTATTGATACTTGTTATTTGGTATTGTATTTATTAAAAGTTGTATTGAAGAGTGTGGTGCGTGGGAGGCAGGCTCTCTCTCTCTCTCTCTCTCTCTCTCTCTCTCTCTCTTCTCCCGACATTGCAAAACCCAAATCCTGAAATCTCATTAAGGAAAGCCAACTCCTCTCTCCCTCTCTCTTAATAAGATGGTAAGAACTTAAAACGACAGTCATTAAGCAGTAAGTAGGTGGAGAGGTGAGGGTCAGGGCGGATGAGAGAGAGAGAGAGAGAGAGAGAGAGAGGGGGAGCGTGTGTGGGGTGAGGGGAGGATGCTGTGGGGTGAGGGGGAATGTTAGGGGAGTCAAGTGGGTGGAAGTGTGGGGAGGGTAGGTGGAGACGACGAGGAAGAGAGAGTGGGTGGGTGACTAGTGGGTGTATGGGTAGTGGGGTGTATGGGTAGTGGGGTGTAAGTGGGTAGTGGGGTGTATGGGTAGTGGGGTGTATGGGTAGTGGGGTGTATGGGGTAGTGGGGGTGTATGGGTAGTGGGGGTGTATGGAAGTGGGGTGTATGGGTAGTGGGGGTGTATGGGTTATGGGTGGAAGTGGTGGAGTGGAGGGGGTGGGATGGTGGAGGTGGTGGGAGCGTAGGAGTGGAGTGGGTGGGTGGGGGGTGGTGGAGCGTAGGAGTGGGTGGGTGGGGGTTATAACGAAGTGGATCAGGACATCACCGCTCCACTGCCTCACCACCTTTGATGTGTCTCCTCAGGTCTCATCTTCAACTCCTCTTAAATAAAAAAGTCTCAAGTAATCTTTCATCTTCTTCAGGAATTCAGAAATTGTCTCTACTTTGTGAATTCTCTCTGTCTGTCTGTCTCTTTCTCTCTCTCTCTCTCTCTCTCTCTCTCTCTCTCTCTCTCTCTCTCTCTCTCTCTCTCTCTCTCTCTCTCTCTCTCTCTCTCTCTCCGCTGAATAAGTTAGAGCCATGTAAAATTCCCCAAAGTTCCGACGAGAAGTTTTCTAGCCTCTGGAATGCAAAGTTGATGACCTCCTCGCAGCGGTGAATTGATAAGACGTGCTTAATTTTTATCTATCATCAGGGCCTAATACTCCGACACTCGGTACCTAATACAACAGGTGGGGTTACCAAGGGAGGAGGGAGGAGGGAGGGAGGGAGGAGGGAGGAGGGAGGGAGGGAGGGTGGGAGGTGGTCAGGGTGAGGACGGAGGGAAGGGAAGGACGGAAGGGGTAGAGGGAGGGAGGGAGGAAGGGGGGTGAGGGAGGGAGGAAGGGAGGGGGAAGAGGTAGAAGCACTCCCTGACCTTCTACTCCCCGGGTCACTACATTATTGGTAGGGTCGCCCCGGGAGGAAGGTCACGACGGGTTAACCTCACTCATACCTGCCACCACACTGACCTCACTTATACCTGCCACCACACTGACCTCACTTATACCTTATACCTGCCACCACACCGACCTCACTTATACCTTGCCTCACTTATACCTTACCTAACTTATTAATATAAACACAAAATCGACTGAAAACGAAATGAAAAAAAAAACCAACCAATTTATTTTTTCTTTACACCTCTCTCTCTCTCCCATCTACCCTTTCTTAGTCTCTCCCTCCTCCCCTATTCGTCTTCTCCTTCCTATGCCTTTCTCTCTCTCCATCCCTCCTTATCTCTTGTATTTTTTTATCACACCTCACCTCTCACCCATCATCTTTTCCATGCTTCTCCCTCTTTATCTTTCCCTTCGCCTATTCCTTCTTTCTTCTACCTGTCAATCTCAACGCCTCTTCCTCCCTTATTCCTTCTACCTCTCACCCAAACACTACCTCCCCTTCCCTATCTCTTTCTCTTCTTCTCCCCTATTCCCTATTCCTCTTCCTACCCTCTCTATACCTCTCCCTTCTCCCTCTACCGTTTCTCTCTCCATCACCCACCAGTGTCAAGAAGACCAGGTGGTGTTTGCCGATATATAAGGGGGGAAAAAAAGAGAGAGGAGTTTATGCCTCTCACACGTTATATTTTCCCTATCTTACACAACATTATTCCTCCTCTTTGGTGTCACCGCCTGGAGTTGACGCGATCTATATCACCGCATCGCCCCTTACCTCCCTCTCGACCCTCACACCTACCCGCACACCCCCCTAACCCTCATATCCACCTTGACACTCTCCCACGACACCTCACATCCACCTATTATCCTCACACCTACCCTGACACTCTCCCACGACCCCCAGACACCCCCCCCCCTACGACCGTCACATCCACCCTAACACGCACCTCATCACACCTTACCCCCCACCCGCACCCAACCTTGAGCCACCTGTGGTTAATCCACCTCCCTCCGATCATCACACCCCTAACACCCACCCCTCACTCTCCCTCCACCCACCCTCCACCCTCCCCACCCTCCATACTCCCCCACCCCCCCACACACACAGAGACACAGGACGATAAATATCACTCTAGCGGTGCTGCTGGAGGATCTTTATAATACTGAGGGTACAAGTTAAAAGTCTGGAAGATAGTTTGTGATGTCTGAAGAGAGAGAGAGATGGTCTAGACGCGTGGAGGCTGAGCAGGAGGGTGTTTGCAGGATGGGAGAGAGGGAGAGAGGGAGAGAGAGGGAGGGAGGGGTGAGAGGAGGGAGGGAGGGAGGGAGGGAGGGAGGGAGGGAGGGAGGGAGAGAGAGGGAGGGAGAGAGGGAGGGAAGGAGAGAGGGAGATAAAAATTAGTTAGAAAGAAAGATAGATAGAGATAGAACAAAAGAAATAAAGTGTGAAAGTGAAAGAGAGAGAGAGAGAGAGAGAGAGAGAGAGAGAGAGAGAGAGAGAGAGAGAGAGAGATCCGCCACCTAACTCTGGGATGGAAAGGTTACTCATGCATTCTTCACAGAGATGATCTTGTCGCCTGTCACTTTAACACTGTCATGAACTAAGGGACGTGAACAAGACATCTGGAGGCCAATCATACTATAAACTGTAACTTAAATTCAACAAAGCTTTCACTAATACACAAGAGATAAGAAAGAGAGTTAAATATAAGCTTAGTAGATCACCTGAATATTAACCCCGCACCAGCTTATCTCACTTTAAGATTAATCAGCCTAACGCTAACCTAATCTAATCTAACCTAATTTAACCTAACCTAAGCTAACAACCAAACGTGTTCTAACATAACCTATCGTAACCTAACCTAGCCTATCGTAACCTAACCTAACCTATCGTAACCTAACCTAACCTAACCTATCCTACCCTAACCTAAACCTTTTCTAACGTACCTATCTATCCTAACCTATCTTAACCTAACCCAATCGAAACCTAACCTAACCTCCAAAAGTGGCCCTAGAGAATTAATTAACAGGTGATATAAACTGGGGTTACCTAATCTTCACGTAATCCACCTTAATTATGTAATCAGTTACAGGTAAAATCCCAATACATCGAGAAGGCTGTGTAGGGATGTGTGATGTCGGGGGGGGGGGGTGAACGTCGGGGTGGGGTCCGGGGAGGGGGATGGGTCTGGAAGAGATGTGTGGTGGATGTAGAGGTCTGGAAGAGGTGTGTGGGTGGGATGTAGAGGTCTGGAAGAGGTGTGTGGGTGGGATGTAGAGGTCTGGAAGAGGTGTGTGTGATGTAGAGGTCTGAAGAGATGTGTGGGTGGATGTAGAGGTCTGAAGAGGTGTGTGTGGGTGGATGTAGATGTTGGAAGAGGTGTGTGGGAAGTGGATGTAGAGGTCTGGAAGAGGTGTGGTGGGTGGATGTAGAGGTCTGGAAGAGGTGGTGGGTGGGATGTAGAGGTCTGGAAGAGGTGTGTGGGTGGATGTAGAGGTCTGAAGAGGTGTGTGTGGGTGGATGTAGAGGTCTGGAAGAGGTGTGGGTGGGATGGGATGACGAAGACAGAGGAGGAGGAGAAAAGAGAAAGAGAGAGAGAGAGAGAGAGAGAGAGAGAGAGAGAGAGAGAGAGAGAGAGAGAGAGAGAGAGAGAGAGACAAAGAAACGATAGATAGATAGACAGATAAAGGATTAGAAGGAGAGAAAACAGAGACAATATCAAACAAATAGATAGAGGAAAAGAAAGAAATGCAAAAAAAATCAGATAGAGAAAAAAAGAAGAGAAAATTGAAAAGTCACACACACACACACACACACACACACACACACACACACACACACACACACACACACACACACACACACACACACACAGCGACAGGTTAATCGGTATTATACAGTGAGGGTAAATCGACAATAAAAAATATCCTCCCGTAAAATTCCAAAATGAAAACTCAACACAAGGAAAAAAAAATCACACCTCAAAAAGTGAAAAAATAAAAACGAAAAAATACAGAACGAATTAAAACAAAACAAAAAAAATAAAGGACTATTGACAACCCAGATCCAAAAAAAAAAAGAAAAGGAAAAAAAATTAAGTAATAAAACGTAATAAAAAAAAAGACTTGATTCACTCGCCGTCTAAAAAAGTCATCAAAAGGTGAAAATATGTGAAGGAAAAAAAAAGAATTCTCACAGACTCCCCAGTAGAGTGTATGTATGTATGTATGTATGTATGTATGTATGTATGTATGTGTGTATGAGGGAGAGAGAGAGACAGAGAGACATAAGGAGAAGTATGAACGACAGGGAGAGAGATATGTGAGACAGGGGAGAGACAGCAGAGAGATACGGGAGGGACAGGGAAAGATAATGTGAGACAGAGAGAGACAGAGAGAGAGACAGGCGGAAAAATACGAAGGGCAGGGAGAGACAGCGAGGGACATGGGGAGAGATAAGGTAGGACAGTGAGAGACATAAGAGATAATGAGAGAGACGTGGACAGATAGATAGATAGATAGATAGATAGATAGATAGATAGATAGATAGACAGATAGATAGACAGATAGATAGATAGAGACAAACTTATAAAGAGAAAATAGAAAAATCGGGACAGACAAACAGACAGAGACAGACAGAAACAAACAGACACAGACAGGGAAGCAAACAGACAGACAGAAACAGACAGACAGAGACACAAACAGACAGACAGACAGTAGGCCAGCACTCCCACGTCACCTCAGCAACAGTAAACAAAGTTCAAAAGTATATCATGCATCTTAAGAGACCCGGGAATATGAACCCCACACAACATCCAGGTCACGTAGTCGATATATCTTATGAATGACGTGACATGGGGTGCTGCATTGCTCTACTGAAGTGAGGAGAAGAGAGAGAGGAAGAGATGAAGAGGAATAGAAGAGGGGAAGAATGAGAAGTAGAGTAGAAGAAGAAGAAGAGGAGGAGGAGGAGGAGGAGGAGGAGGAGGAGGAGGAGGAGGGAGGAGGAGGAGGTGAAAAGTGGAGGAGGAAGAGAGGGAAGGAGGAAAGGAGTAGTAGCATCTGTAGTAAGAAGGGAAGGGAAGAACAAATGCAAAAGAGGAAATGAAGGAGAGCAGAGGAGGAGGAGGGGTGGGTGAGCAGGAGGACCTGAAGGGAGACGAGGAGAAGCAGGACTAGGATACACACACACACACACACACACACACACACACACACACACACACACACACACACACACACACACACACACACACACACACACACACACTTCCACATCTATCACTTCAAACCCAAAAATAATATTCAATAAAATATTTTCCTTTAAAGACCATTATATTAACTCAATACTCCACAATTACAAAACTCACTAAAAGGACGAACGACTCCAGGCAGAGGACTAACGAGGTACGAGGGAGAGGAAGAGGAAGAGGGAGAGGGAGAGGAAGTCGCTTTGATAGTCATGCTGAACCTTTTACCGGGACCATGATGAAGGGGTTTCGATACTGTTCCTGGTTCATGAGAGAGAGTTAAGTGGGTCAGCGTCGATGGTGTGGAATCAGGGGACGGTGTGTGAACCTCTGCTGGCTGCCCTGGGTGAAGCTGTTATCATTATAGGTCGACTCTGCTGCCATCGTTCGTGATAATTATTAGGGATGAACGGCAAGGGGGTGAAGATTAGACACCCTAGTTTGATATCATCTTCTTCAGATTAACAAATATAATCTTACTTAACTTAATTTAACATACCCTAACCTAACAGAGACTAAGCTAAACTAACTTAAATTAACCTATCATACCCTAACCTAATCTAACATAACATAAGCTAAGCGAAACTAACCTAACTTAACCTTAACATAACATAAACTAAACTAACCTAATTTAACCTAACAGTAAGCTAATCCAACCTAACCTAACATAAAATAAACCAAACTAACCAAACCTAATTTAACCTAACAGTAAGCTAATCCAACCTAACCTAACATAAAATAAACCAAACTAACCAAACCTAATTTAACCTAACAGTAAGCTAATCCAACCTAACCTAACATAAATTAAACCAAACTAACCAAACCAAACCTTAACCTAACCTAACCTAACCTAACCTAACCTAACCTAACCTAACCTAACCTAACCTAACCCCCTCCCTCCCTCCCCCTCAGGTATCGTAAAGGAAATCAATCACCAGAAGGAGTAGGAAGTAACGAACCAGCCTATCTATACTCCACTCGTGATTGGCAGCGAGACGAAGACCGAATCACTACAGACAAAATACTGCTGGGGAGGTTATGATTGGAAAACTTAGCGACCCTCCTCCTCCTCCTCCTCCTGACGAAAGCCATACCCTCCTCCAGGATGAAAATAACTCAGGTCTCATCCCCCCTCCTTCAAGTTTTACCTCCACTAACTGACAGGAGAGTTACTGAATCATCAACACAAACTGATACTCTTTTATATACGCTCTAATAACACACACACACACACACACACACACACACACACACACACACACGTATATATCAACGGCAGATGGTAATATTAATGGACATGTAAGACCATTGATCATCTAAGACATACAGACATTTGAGATGGATTTTGTCTTCATCATAATCAAGGTGGACTGGTATGATCTAGCTAGGTCCATCCTCTCTCTCTCTCTCTCTCTCTCTCTCTCTCTCTCTCTCTCTCTCTCTCTCTCTCTCTCTCTCTCTCTCTCTCTCAATACCTTAAACTTATCTCTTGTCTTCATTTGTGTGTGTGTGTGTGTGTGTGTGTTTCTCTATCCGTTACATGGGGTTACATCTAACGGACCTTCGATATAACGGATTTTCCTCTTCATACATTTCGTTAAATAGAGGTTTCCTATATCTAACGGACCCTCGAAATAACGGACTTTCATCAGGATATAATGGACTTTCCTCTCTTCACAGTCCGTTAAATAGTGATTTTACATATAACGGACCCTCAATATAACGAACTTTCTTCTCTTTATAGTCCGTTAAATAGAGGGATTTTATATATAACGGACCCTTGATATAACGGACTTTCCTCACTAAATAATCCGTTAAATAGAGGTTTCATATTTAACGGACCCTCGATATAACGGACTTTCCTCTCCATATACAGTAGTCCGTTAAATAGAGGTTTCACTAAAAGTTCTCAACTCTAATGGGTCTGGTGTCTCCTCCGTTCCTGTCAAAACATCGCCTCAACTTTTCACTTTATATTTCTGGTTCACTTCCCACCTAAAGCTCTCACAGCAAGTCTCCTACAATTAACCTCAATACGAAGGAGAAATTTGACGTAAAGGAACCACAGTAACACCTCTATTTAAGGGACTTTAGGGAGAGGAAAGTCCGTTAGATGTGGAACTTCCATTTAATAGACTATAGAGATGAAAGTCCCTTATATTGATTGTTCGTTATATAGAGGTTTCACTGTATAGGCTACGTATTTTATCTTATTTTTTTCTAACTATTTCTCCTCGCAACATTCATTAATTACTTGTGTTAATCTATCTTATGTTGACAGTAATTGTAAATATGTTTGAATATATTTATTTATTGTTATGTTGACAAATGGACAGGGAAACTTAGCGAGGGAAAATTAACAGGAGAAATTGGACGTGAAAATTGATCGAGGAAATTGGGTAAAAAAATTGACACAGGGAAAATGGTCTGGGAAACTTGGTGGGGAAACTGGGTGGAAAAATTGGGTGAGGGAAATAGGTCAGAAAAATTGGGCTGAGAAATTGGACAGGGAAGGAGAGGGAGAGAGTAAGACCCAATTATCTTAAGCCACAATAAGACAAAACTTGAAGAAAGAAAGAAAGAAAGAAAGAAAGAAAGACCTACTCAAAACTTTATCAATCAAATGAACTTATATTTATTTTGTTTTCAACTCATTATTATTTTTATAGGAGAAATTTTTGGCCTCATGACATTTTTTTATATAATAAATAACCGTATTCTACTTTATAAATATAAACTAAATCATATAGCAATAATCTCACCAAACACCCGATAACACACACAAACACATACACAACAAACACTACACAAACACATAGCATACACCAGATAACACACAACAAACACTACACACACACATAGCATACACCAGATAACACACAACAAACACTACACAAACACATAGCATACACCAGATAACACACAACAAACACTACACACACACATAGCATACACCAGATAACACACAACAAACACTACACACACACATAGCATACACCAGATAACACACAACAAACACTACACACACACATAGCATACACCAGATAACACACAACAAACACTACACAAACACATAGCATACACCAGATAACACACAACAAACATATACACAACAAACACTACACAAACACATAGCATACACCAGATAACACACAACAAACACTACACACAAACTTCCCTATAACACACAACAAAACACCCAGAGCATCTAACTATCACAACAACAACAACAACAACTAAACCACCTTCAAAACAAAAACAAAACAAAACTCCCTGAAAATCAAACAATCTGGCAGAGTCTTTAGTCGTCCTTGAGAGCGGCCGTCACCCCATCAGGTGCCTGGCGGTATTTCCCTAGATATTTAAGAGGTTGTCACACCCTTTACCTGCCCCACCTCTGATGTGGAGACTTATTTAGGGACAATACTGGATGGGTCTTCCTCCACCTGTTGTCTGGGAGTAGAGGAAGGGGTAAAAAGGTGTGGGGTGTTGGTCTGTCTCTTTCTCTGTTTCTGTCTGTCCGCGCTCTCTCTCTCTCTCTCTCTCTCTCTGTCTGTCTCTCTCTCTCTCTCTCTCTCTCTCTCTACTATGGAACAACCAACCTCAGTGACTCAAACTCAGGTTATCCCAGCTTGAAGAACGAAGAATAAACAGCGAAGGACCCAAAAAGTATCCCTAAGGAAGAACACATCGTGAACTATTCGTCTTGCCAGTGAGAAAAATATAGGTGTGAATAGTGTTGTTTTCATATCACCTGAAGATTAGACTCCCAGCTTATTTCACCTGAAAATTCAACACCTTAACGTTACCTGGGGAGATTGGATTATGTTAAGTCAGGTTAGGTTAGCGTTACTTTAGGTTGGGTTAGGTTAAGTTAGGTTAGCTTAGTGGTACTTTAGGTTAGATTAGAACTAGGTTAGGTTAGATTAGGTTATTGAATCGTACAGTGAATTAAACTCGGGGTGGCTAATCTTCAGGTGATCTTTGTTTTCACACGTGGTAAATATTGGTGAAAATGGAGCTTGTATGGTTGTTTGTCCACGTGTGTAGCCTGGCATCCCTAGGCTCTGATGCCCACTGGGGGACAGGCAGTAGCACCAGGCCTTGTTTATCGAACGTGCTGACCAGAGTGACTCGATATACACTTAAACACGCTTGAGTGAACAGTTACACGCGCAATACACACACACACACACACACACACACACACACACACACACACACACACACATGCATACATACATACAACACAGATAAAACTAGGAACACACACACACCATATACATCCACCATACACCTCCACCCAAAACACCCACACCAAGACATACAAAACACACACGCCAACTTCCACACACAAAACACCCACAGAGAACACACACACACAAAACCCACACACCAGACACCCCCCCCCAAACAAATATGCACTCACCCACACCCAAAACACCTCCCCCACACCAATGCCACCCACACAACAACACCTACACAACACACACACACCCCAACACTTATAATGTATACAGCCTTAACAACATCAACCTAGAGAAGTCGACTTGTGAAAGAGACTTAGGGGTACTTGTAAGCCCGGACATACGGCCTAGAAAACAGTGCGATAATGTTCGAAATAAGGCAAACAGGGTATTGGGTTTTATATCTAGAAGTGTAAGTAACAAGAGTGCAGAGGTCTTATTGCAACTATATCTTGCGCTAGTCAGGCCGCACCTCGATTATGCGGTTCAGTTCTGGTGCCCCTATTATAGAATGGATATAAATTCACTAGAGTCGGTGCAGCGAAGAATGACAAAAATGATTCAAGGACTCAGAAACCTTCCATATCAGGATAGGTTAAAGAAACTTAACTTGCATTCCCTAGAAAGACGAAGAGTGCGGGGAGATATGATAGAAGTATTTAAGTGGGTGAAAGGAATCAATAAAGGGGATATAGATAAAGTTCTTATAATATCCGAGCAGGATAGACTCGGAGCAACGGATTCAAGTTGGATAAGTTTAGGTTTAGGAGGGAGATAGGAAGAAACTGGTTCACAAATAGGGTGGTGGACGAGTGGAACAAGCTTAAGGGAACTCTGGAAAGTTTCAAAAGGAGGCTAGATAGATTCATGGATGATAGAGAGTGGTAGTAACTCTCGACAGGAGCTGCCATGCACATTGCACAGCCAACCGGCCTATTGCAGACTCCTTATTTTCTTATGTGCTTATGTATCATCTCCAAAACACCCTCCCCACACACAACACCACACCAAAAATCATGATGTCGACAACACGGTACAACAAATGAAACACTAAAACCGAAGTACAGTACAGTTTCTCTCAACACCTCAAGACTCCTGCACCTTCAGAATAATGGCGCAGAGAGGGTAGGGGAGACTGGGGGGGAAAGAGAGGGGGGGGAGTGAATTAGTACTTAAAGGGAGACTAAATCAATTAGGGTTTAATAAATAATGATACGTTACTGAATATCCGTTTTCTCTCATTGACGATTCATTTTGTTTCCAGATTCACGTTTTCTATGTTGACGTTTACGATCAAATGAGGAACTATCTTATTTTAGCATCACGTTCAATCTAAATCAATTTTCATTTTAACTTTTACCAACTTTTATTAATATCTTCTTCTTCTTGTAGTGGAGGGAGAGGAAAGGAGGGAGGAAGGGAAGGTAGGAAGGAGGAAGGGAAGGTAGGAAGGAGGAAGGGAAGGTAGGAAGGAGGAAGGAAGGAGGGTAACTTGTCTAAGGTATGAGTAACACCACCACCTCGTCCCCCACTCTTGTGAATGTCTCCTTCCAGCACAGCCTATGATCTCTCTCTCTCTCTCTCTCTCTCTCTCTCTCTCTCTCTCTCTCTCTCTCTCTCTCTCTCTTTCTCTCTATCTTCTCTTTCATTCTCTTTTTCTCTCTCATTATTTTTTTTATTTAATTATCTTATTATCTCTCTCCTGTTTCATTCTTTATATCTCTTTTCGTTATTTTTTGATCTTATACTCTCCTTCTCTCCCCTTCTCTCTTCCCTTCTTTCTCTCATTTTGCTGGGTTCTTCTTCTTCTTCTTCTCTTCCTCCTTCTTTCCTCACTGTCCCTCTTACTCTTTTTTTTTCAATTTTACATAATATTTTGTTTTTTTTTGTTTTTGTATGAGGACTGTGGTCGCCAACCCTCAGATATGAAGACGCTACTCTGACTGACCGACTGACTGACTGACTACTGACTGATATGGAAGAGTAACATTAAGAGGTATGGGTAGCAAACATAATTATCATTCTTAGTGACTCTTAATGTCTGACTGTTAATAGAATTGACTAATTAACGATATTTTACCTGGATAAATTAAAACAAGGTAACATTAATTAGCATCATGTAATCGATTTTATATATATATATTTTTTTAACTCGGGGTTTTAATTACCATGTGAAAGAAAAAAAATAAAAAGAAAGAAAGAAAAAAAACGTGATTGACCCTGATTTTTTCGTCGATTTTTTATATTTAAATTAGAAAGTAAATGATTAAAGCGACTCCAACGATCGACTCTCACTACAAAAAATAAAATAAAATAAAATAAAATAAATAAATAAATAAAATAATATTAATAAAATAAAATAAATCACCTTTTCATACACGACGCCAGCTATACATCACCCCCCCCTCCCCCATCACCTCAAGAATACCCCCCTCCCCCATCACCTCAAGAATACCCTCCCCATCACCTCAAGAATACCCCCTCCCCATCACCTCAAGAATACCCCCTCCCCCATCACCTCAAGAATACCCTCCCCCATCACCTCAAGAATACCCCCCCCAACCTCCTCAAGAATACCCCTCCCCATCACCTCAAGAATACCCCCCCATCACCTCAAGAATACCCCTCCTCACCTCAAGAATACACCCTCCACATCACCCCCCCCCACATCACCAAGAATACCCCTCCTCCCTCCCCCATCACCTCAAGCATACCCCCCCCTCCCTCCCCTCCCCATCGCCTCAAGAATACCCCTCCCTCCCTCTCCCCCATCGCCTCAAGAATACCTCCCCCATCACCTCAAGAATACCCCCTCCCTCCCCTCCCCATCACCTCAAGCATACCCCTCCCTCCCCTCCTCCATCACCTCAAGAATACCCCCTCCTCCCACCCTCCCCATCACCTCAAGAATACCCCTCATGGTCTATTTACTTAACTTTACCTGCAGAGTAGATTAATTTACATTAGACAAATAAAAGTTCAAATTAAAATAAAAAAAATAATAGTACTAAAAAAAATTATGAATGGGGGTTAATTTGCTGTCGTTCAGAGTTCCGCCTAATTTATTTCATTAATTCCGTCCTAATGTGAGCAAACTTATTGTTTTTCCTGGGCTTTGGTGAATTAATCTTAAGTTTGGATATTTGTTCTAATAATGACTTGAAAATTAATTAAAAACAAAGTGAAGATAACCTTAAAGAAAATGTGTCTTATCCTAGTATTTATGAACCATTGTTTTTGTTTGTAAAATTGAAACATAACAAATACGACATGCGAATAAAAAACCCGCTGAGAGTCACTATTTAAATGCAAAAATAATACACGAAGGCTTTTAGCAATACGTAAAAAAAAAAATGCACTCAGGTATTGTCACTAATTAATGGTACCTGTAAATGCCCCAAAAAATTTACATAGGCTTTTAACAACGGGTAAAAATAGTACTCAAGCGTATTCACTATTTAATGATATATGCAACAAAATATTATGAAAGCTTTTAACAACAGGAAAACAAAGTACTGAGGTATATTCACTAATTTTAACACATAAAAAATAAATAAAATAATAAAAAAATAATTACTGGAACTTTTACAAACGGGAGAAAAAAATCTACGCTTGGGTATGGCTGATGACTATTTAATGACACTCTATATACCAAATAAATAAATAAACAAATAAATAAATAAATAAAGAAAGAAAGAAAGAAAGAAAGAAAGAAAGAAAGAAATTAATGAATGAAGGAATGAATAACAATTCTTTGTATCAATATATCATTGTATATTCTCCAGGTGTAAAAAAACAAAACAATATATTCCTTTGCCAGGTATGTATGTTAATCCAGGTATACATTTTGATGATATGGAGAGAAGAGTGTGGAGGTGGTGTGTCTCTTCCCCGCCCCGCCCCGCCCCGTCCCGCCCCGCCCACACCCCCCACCAGGACGGATGATATTAATGTAAACATATCGTGGTTCTCTTGCTCTCCTGTCTATAGCTTCCACACGCTTGCTGCTGACCTGACCTGACTGAACCAACCTAACCTAAAGTAAATTCAACGCAATATAATCTAACCTAAACTGGCTTAACTTAAATTTTAAAGTAACCTAACCTAACCTAACCTAACCTAACCTAATCTAAAATAACTTAACTTAAAATTTTAACGCAACCTAACCTAACCCAACCTAACTTAAACTTCAACCTCAACCAAAACGCAACGCAACCTAACCAAACCTAATCCAACCAAACTAAACCAACCTAACTCAACCAAACTTAACCTAACCAATACCAAAATTGTTTTCGCTATACTATAGACTCGACCCGTAAAACACCAACACAAACGACGTGCTCTTTCTCTCAACCAATGGGCGAGCGAGCGTTCATCATCAGAGAGTGAGTGTTTGTCCGAGTGCCTACCTGACCCAGTTGTTGCACTCACCCACCCGCACTCAACCACCCACACCCACCCGCACTCAACCACCCACACTGACCATGTACTAAATGTTTCACTCAATAACAACATCTTTACTGTTTATGTATATTGTATGCCTGTATAATCCATCGTTCATTATACCGAGGTTCCGCCAACATCCTTCAAGGCCTCCTCAAAATTCAATAATAATAATAATAATAATAATAATAATAATAATAATAATAATAATAATAATAATAATTTATCTATGTATCTACAGGTAAAAATATACGAATATCTATCTATCTATCTATCTATCTATCTATCTATCTATCTATCCATCTAACTATCTGTCTATTCCTGTCTGTATGTATGTCTGTTTCTATCTATTTATCAAGTCTGTCAGCGTATGATCATCGCGGTAAAAACCATCATTCCCTCATGTAACCTCTGGCCACACGAGGCACAGCTGGGGAGGGAGTGACGGTGATGTAAACACGAGAGAGAACGAGAGAGAGGGAGATTTTTTTTCTTCTTTATTTAAACTGTTAATTCGTACAAAACTATTGGTACATTGTTTGTTATTATACTAGAGTATTATATCACTCTATCGCCCTTAATGATTGTTACGTAAGGTCTCCTAATTAAGAGTTTTAGGGGAATTAGGCTTACAGAAAATAATACTAAAACTACTACTACTACTACTACGACTAATAGTAATAGTAATAATAATAACAATATATCAATAACAACAACAACTACAACAGGGATAAAGGTATTTAAAAAATATAAATAAAAAATACCAACTTAACTTCAAATTCCAACACCTTCCACCGGGTCAGTACAGCTGTGACTTCCTTCCCTCTCACCCCACACCAGCCTGCACCATCAGCACCTACAGACTACACTACCTCATAGACTACAGCCGGCGACGTTAGTTTATTGTATTACCTTGATGTAGAGCAGCAGGTCTTCCTCCTCCTCCTCCTCCTCCTGCTTCTCCTTTCTTCCTCCTCCGCCTCCTCCTACATCACCACCTGCTTCTCCTCCCCCTCCTCCTCCTGCATCACCACCTGCTTCTCCCCCTTCCTCCTCCTCCTCCCCCTCCTCCTCCTGCATCACCACCTGCTTCTCCCCCTTCCTCCTCCTCCTCCCCCTCCTCCTCCTGCATCACCACCTGCTTCTCCTCCTCCTCCCCCTCCTCCTCCTGCATCACCACCTGCTTCTCCCCCTTCCTCCTCCTCCTCCCCCTCCTCCTCCTGCATCACTACCAAGTCTCCTTTAACAAGTTTTTCTGGTGTTTCATCCCCAAAAGTTCGCCTACTTAGGGAATAATTTCGCCACCTCATCAAAACTTCATCTCTATTTAACGCTGGCATTATCCTGAAGGTAAACTCCAATGCATTTTTGTTTAGTTTTCAGTCTAATTATTTTGGGTTGTTTTCTTACGATGTGTTAGCAGTCTATATTGGTATTTTGGTATTGTCCTGTTGCGGGGGTCGGTGGTTCGATTCCCGGGCGCTCCCAGTTCACTCAGCTGTAAATGGGTACCTAAGTTTACTGCCTGGGGTGTAATAGCCCCTGTCTTATAGGCAGAAGTATTTATATAAATAGGTTAATTACATTTGATTTATATACTCTATCACCCTCTGTAACTTTCCACTAGCTGTGAGGTAGCATGTTCAGAGCACGTGATAAGGTGTGCGCACGGGAAGTCGTGTCACTTAGTGCTGAGTTAAGGCATTAAGTAGCCGGGTCTCTGGCCACCTAATGCGGGCAGTAGTTTGATATCCTTGACGAGAGGAAGACGTTACTGAGAGCCATCGTGGATGGTTCCGTCTTCCCTCAAGGGAGGACGTATATTACCGTTCTCCCTCGATGGGTATTACTGGATTGTCACTCAACACCTCACACCAACCTGACGTATTTAGAAGAGCTCTTTAATAGAGCCTCAGTCCTCATCTTAACACTCATAGCTACAGTGATTAAGTTACGGTGATATACACTTGGAACTGTATTTGAGATAGTTCCTCAATATATAGGTAGCAGACAATTGGGTTTGGCTACTAAAACCCTTTATAATTTACATGTTCCAGCCTCATTAACCCAGAAGGAATCAACGGTTACAGGACCAGTTCAGTGGAAGTGAAGGCAGTCGAGTGCAGTACCGGCCATGCTGTCCCTAATGGGTAGTTATGCCTTTAAGACCCACTTTCACTTCTTCAAAGCTGATATAAACCCAAACTTGTATGACACTACGTTAGTACCTTCACTTCACGTTGAATAAGCCACATCTCCCCACATTCTCTCATTATCTTTGTAAATACTGCATCAATGACATACCAAAAAAATACTGTTAATTTGTCTACGAAAGAATAAAGTCAATGTAAATTTTCAGTGGAGAAATTAAAATAAAACTCAATTTTCTCCCCAGGTTATAACAGTATTTTAGCTCTCAGACAACTATTTCCTCATTACCCGACCACATGCTAATGACTCGGTGTACATTAAAACTCGAATCACGTGAAGTTTAGGCACCCTTGTTTATGTCACCTTAACAATAAAAACCCTAATTGCTATCTGTGGAGGTTTAGGTATTAGGTTAGGTTAGGTTAGGTTAGGTTAGGACAGGTCAGGTCAGGTCAAGCTACTCTAAGTCATATGTTTGGGTTATACGTTAGCTTTATTGCGGTTATCTTAAGGTGAAAAAAGCTGGGCTGCCAAATCTTGACCTGATTTGACGTCAAAAATGTAGCCTAGGTAAACAATAAGCTACCTTGTTAGTCATTAAACTCAGGTAACTTGGTTGTACCTGAGGTCATTACAAAGGTAAACTGTGTCAGGTCGATCTTTAACCTTGTTACAGAGAGGCTGCCCAGGCTTGTGTATAACTGGAGGGGGGGAGAAGGAGGGGGGGGAGGAGGGGAGAGGAGAGAAGGAAGAGGAGGTGAGGGAGGGGGGAGGAAGCAGAGGTGGGGGAGAGGAGGAGGTAAAGGAGGAACATAAGAACATAAGAAAATAATGAGTCTGCAATAGGCCGGTTGGCCTGTGCTTGGCAGCTCCTGTCGAGAGTTACTACCACTCTCTATCATCCATGAATCTATCTAGCCTCTAGGAGGAAATACAGCATGAGAATAGAAGGTGGAAGAGGAGCAGGAGGAGGAAGACGAGGATGAGAACGAAGAGAAGGAAAACAAGAGGAGGAGGAAGAAGAAGAGGAATCGGAAGAGCAGGAAGAAGAATCACTGTGCGAGTTGGCAACATACCACACATTCTTGTTATCAATATCCTGTAGTTTCACCTCTCTCTCTCTCTCTCTCTCACAGTTCCTCACATTCTTTCTCTCAATCTTTTTATCACTCTCTCTCTCTCAGTTGCTCACATTCTCTCTCTCTTATTCTTTCTCACATTCTCTCAATCTGTTATCTCATATTCTTTGCCTCTATCAGTTTAGTTTTTAATAATTTCCATCACTCCACGAGTTAATAATCACCAAAAGAAACTAAATAATAATAATAATAATAATAATAATAATAATAATAATAATAATAAAGAATAATAATAATAATACAATAACAAGAACAGACAAAACGAAATCACAACACATCACAACGAACCCACAACACATCACCTCACAGCACACATCACCTCACAACACACATCACCACAGCACACATCACCTCACAGCACACATCACCCCACAGCACACATCACCACAGCACACATCACCCTCACAGCACATCTCCCAGCAACACCTCACAGCACACATCACCTCGCAACACCTCACAACACTCAACACCTCACAGTACACATCTCACAACACCTCACAACACACACCACCACAGCACACATCTCCTCGCAACACCTCACACCACATCTCTCACACCACAGCACACATCACCACAGCACACATCACCACACCCATAGCACACATCACCACAACACCTCACCACACATCTCCTCACAACACCTCACAGCACACATCACCTCGCAACACCTCACAACACTCCAACACCTCACAGCACACATCACCTCACAGCACATCTCCTAGCAACACCTCACAGCACACACCCCTGCAACACCACAGCACACATCTCCTCACACCTCACAGCACACATCACCTGCAACACCTCAGCACACATCACCCAGCACACATCTCCTCGCAACACCTCACAACACTCAACACCTCACAGCACACATCACCTGCAACACCTCACAGCACACATCACCCACAGCACACATCACCGCAACACCTCACAACACTCAACACCCACAGCACACATCACCACAGCACATCTCCTAGCAACAGCTCACAGCACACATCACCTCCCAACACCTCACAACACCAACACCTCACAGCACACATTCTCACAACACCTCACAACACACACACCACAGCACACACCCTCACACCACACCACATCTCACAACACCACAGCACACATCACTGCAACAACACCCACAGCACACATCACCACAGCACATCTCCTAGCAACACCTCAGCACACATCACCCGCAACACCTCACAGCACACATCTCACAACACCTCACAGCACACATCACCTCGCAACACCTCACAGCACACATCACCCCACAGCACACATCCTCGCAACACCACAACACCAACACCTCACAGCACACATCACCTCGCAACACCTCACACAGCACACATCACCCACAAGCACACCACCTCCTGCAACACCTCACAACACCACACCTCACAGCACACATCACCTCACAGCACATTCCCAGCAACACCTCACAGCACACATCACCTGCAACACCTCACACCACACATCTCTCACAACACCTCACAGCACACATCACTGCAACACCTCACAACACTCAACACCTCACAGCACACATCACCTCACAGCACATCTCCAGCAACACCTCACAGCACACATCACCCTGCAACACCACAGCACACATCACCACAGCACACATCTCCTCGCAACACCACAGCACACACACCACACACACACATCACCACAGCACACATCATCACACACACCTCACAGCACACATCTCCTGCAACACCTCACAGCACACATCTTCACAACACCACAGCACACATCTGCAACACTACACCACACATCACCACACACACCTCACAGCACACATCACCTGCAACACCTCACAGCACACATCACCACAGCACACATCACCACAGCACATCTCCTGCACACCTCACAGCACACATCACTGCAACACTCACACACATTCCTCACACCTCACAGCACACATCACTCACAGCACACATCACCTCACACCTATATACATCACCACACACTACACCACACATCTTCTCACAACACTCACAGCACACATCACCTGCAACACCTCACAACACTCCAACACACCACACACATCACCACACTCATAGCACACACATCACCTCACAGCACACATCACCTCACAGCACACATCACCTCACAACGCACACACCACAAGACACACATACCTTGGGTCTACCTTCCAGCTGTCTAAAATTCCATCTTGGTCTTTCTTTATCATCACAAGAACTTCACATAAGCGGGAGATTGAAATTCTTGACGAACAAAGAAGTGCAGCATTATTTTTGTCAGGTCGGGAGGCTGGGAAAGCTTAGAGTATACAGTATCTCTCTCTCTCTCTCTCTCTCTCTCCTCACACGCAATGTTTTCTCTCTCCCTCTCTCTCTCTCTCACGCACCTCCTCTCACGCACCTCTCCTCTCACACACACACACACACAGTCTTCTCTCTCACACACACATCCAGTCTCTCTCTCTCTTCACACACACACACACACACAGTCTCTCTCTCTCTCTCCTCACACATACACACACAGTCTCTCTCTCTCTCACCCAACACTGCTAAATCTCCGAAAATTGGTAGAGTTCAACCCCAACCTATATATATGACTACTGGAGATGGTTCACTACACATTTAACCAACAGAATAAAACACATACATATATATAATCTTTCTTCATCACTAACTAAAGGGACCCCATGAACGCCTCAGTGTATATATGGAAGAAAAATGTATTAAATCAATGCATGTACAGTACACACAGCTGGTGGTAGGTGGGGTGGTGGTGGTGGTGGTGTGGTGGGTGGGTGGTGGTGGTGTGGTGGTGGTGGTGGTGTGTGGTGGTGGTGGTGGGTGGTGGTGGTGGTGGTGGGTGGTGGTGGTGGTGGTTGGTGTGGTGGTGGTGGTAGGTGGTGGTGGTGGGTGGTGGTGGTGTGGTGTGGTGGTGTGGTGTGGGGGGGGGTGGTGGTGGTGGGGGGTGTGGTGGTGGGTGGTGGTGGGTGGGGTGGTGGTGGTGGTGTGGTGGTGGTGTGGTGGTGTGGTGGTGGTGGTGGTGGGGTGGTGGTGGTGTGGTGGTGGGTGGTGGTGGTGTGGTGGTGGGGAGTGGTGGTGGTGGTGGGTGTGTGGTGGTGTGTGGTGTGGTGTGGTGGTAGTGTGTGTGGTGGTGGTGGTGGTGGTGGTGTGGTGGTGTGGTGGTGGTGGTAGTGGGAGTGGTGGTGGTGGTAGTGGTGGTGGTGGTGGTGAAGGGAGGCGACTCACCCCACACCGTCTGCCCGGCCTGGAGGGTGACACCAACCACTCAACCTAGTAACCTATCAACCATCCCCCCATCCCTCCAACGTGTAGGTGGTTTTTAAGCGTGACACCACACTCAACCATCACAACCAACCACTAACTCTTCACCACAATCAACCGAAGAGACAGCAAGACCACACACACACACACACACAATCAACCACACTCAACCTTTCACAACCTACCGAGAGTAAGAGACCAACCAATCAACCACACAATTAGACAACCACCCAACTATGACCAATCAACCAATCAACCAATCAACGTCAACTCCCCTTACCTATACACATTGGACGATATAGTATGGATAACCCGTCCATCAGACTGTGTATATAAATAGTGAATGTATATGAATCGAAGGCCTTTTGGGTATTTGATTACGTCAAGGTTTAGAGGCGATTAACGAAATTTTCTGTCTCTGTCTGTTTGTTTCTCCCTTTATCTGTCTTTGTCTGCCTGTCTGTCTCTTTATCTGTCTTGCTGTCTATCTTTCTCTCTCTCTTTATCTGTCTCTATCTGTCTGTCAGTCACTCTTTATCCGTCTCTCCCTGATATTAATGTGATCAGTATATTAACTCAGTCATCTCTAAGTTAAGTAACCTTGTTTATATAATCTCAAAGTTAGGCAGGCAAAGGGGCGTGTGTGTGTGTGGTTAACTCTGCCTCATTATGGCTCATTATGGCTGAGTCAACATGGGAGTAAGGAAGAAATAAAGATAGATAAGGAGAGATAAGGAGAGATAAGGTTAATGAAAAAGAGAGTAAATCTAACTTAATTTAACCTAATCTAACCAGACCTAAGATAACTAAACCTAACCTATTTTAACTTAACTTAACCTAACCTAACCTAACCCCCAAAAAAAGAATAGTAAAAAAGAGAGAGGGGGAAAGAGAGAAGAAGAAGATAAAGAAGAGAGAGAGAGAGAGAGAGAGAGAGAGAGAGAGAGAGAGAGAGAGAGAGAGAGAGGAAAATGGTAAAAGAAAGAAAGAAAGAAATTAAAAGAAGGAACGAAAAGAAAAGAAAACAAGAAAAATTGCAGAGAAGTGGGAAAGGAGAAAAAGGAAGAGAGATTGAAAGAAAGATAAAGAAAGAAAGACCCAACGTAGCACACACACAAACTAACATGCAGGTGAAGGTGGGCGGAGAAGGGGGTGGGAAGGGAGAGTGGGGAGGAGGGGAGGGGGAGAGAGGGGAGAGAGAAGGGGGGAGGAGGAGAGGTGGGGAGAGAGAAGGGGGGAGGAGGAGGTGAGGAGAGAAGGGGAGGGGGTATTCTCCCAGACATTCTCGATAGTAAATGTAGCCAGACTTCTCACAATAACATGCCAGCCACTGTGTACATTACCGTCTTATCTGGTAAAACAAAATATATACGTTATCGGAGAGGAGATTCCCAGCGGGTTAAAACACTCAAAGGGGATGAGGAATTTGATTTATTTTCTCTCTTTCTCTTTCTCTGTGTCTGTATTATCTCTCTCTCTCTCTCTCTCTATCCATCTATATGTCGTTCTTTGTCTCTCTCTGTAACTCTCTTTCTTTCATTCTCTGTAACTAGTTCTATCTTTACATCTCTCTCTCTATCTCTTCATTTCTCTATCTGTATTATTCTCTCTCTCTCTCGCTCTCTTTTTGTATCTCTCTCTCTATCTCTCCCTCCCACTATATTTACCACACACACACACACACACACACACACACACACACACACACACACACACACACACGTTAACAAAACACAATATGACGTCATAACAGTAACTTAAACCGCTGTTGTGACCTGATTAAAAACACATCTAACTGGGAGGTCAAAGGTCAAACTGTCTCACCCACACCGTCCATTTTATCCCACAGAAGGGGATTTTTTCCTTATTATTGACAAACTATTAAATATCCACCAAACTATTAAATATCCCATAAACTATTAAATATCCACCAAACTATTAAATATCCCACAAACTATTAAATATCCAATAAACTATTAAATATCCCACAAACTATTAAATATCCCACAAACTATTAAATATCCCACAAACTATTAAATATCCCACAAACTACTAAATATCCCATAGACTATTAAATATCCCACAACATTAAAGGACCATTAGTTGATCTCCTATGACACAACGGACGAAGGATTTTGACAACCCTACCGAGACAACAGGAGTCGCAGTGTTCATTCTGAAATCCATCGTTCACCCTAAGTAGAGATATTTTTTTTTTATGGGCGACTTTACCAACTCAGTAAAATAAACACAATCTTCATTTTTTAATTAGATTTTTGTTTATTTATTTATATTGACATAACTAAGATAGGTTATCACTCTATCAATTACGACTTAGCTGGTCTCTCTAGAGGTCAAGTGACGGCCATCATCCAAGACCTGTGTGTGTGTGTGTGTGTGTGTGTGTGTGTTAGTACAAGAGGAAGCTGGAGTACCTAGGAAAACACTTTGCGAGGCTCGGCACACACACACACACACACACACACACACACACACACACACACACACACACACACACACACACACACACACACACACACACACACACACACTGGCTCCTTAACTACACAAACTCACAACCCCTGACACAACAACCTTAACTAAACAACTAACTACTTCTACAACGCTACAGAAGGTGAGGGTAAGACAGGGGGGTAACTCACTCTGGTTGGTGGGCGTGGCTCTGCTGGTCAGTTGGGCAGTAGACTATCCATGCGCAGTGCCGTCGTCACCTTTGTTGGGCCTGGATAGAGAGATATGCTCGTTAACACCTGTACCATATGTTGGTCTATTTACCTTAACACCTGTACCATAATATATAAATTGTACTGCTATATTTACCGTAACATCTCACCATATGTTGTTATATTTACCATAACACCTGTACCACATATTGCTATATTTTACCATAACACCTGTACCATATATTGCTATATTTACCATAACACCTGTACCACATATTACTATATTTACCATAACACCTGTACCAATATATTGCTATATTTACCTTAACACCTGTACCACATATTGCTATATTTACCTTAACACCTGTACCATTATATTGCTATATTTACCTAACACCTGTACCACATGTTGTATATTTACCTTAACACCTGTACCACATGTTGCTATATTTACCTTAACACCTGTACCACATATTGCTATATTTAATTTTAACACCTGGTACCACATATTACATATTTAACTTTAACACCTGTACCTACATATTGCTATATTTACCTATAACACCAGTACCACATATTGCTATATTTACCTTAACACCTGTACCACATATTGCTATATTTACCATAACACCTGTACCAATATATTGCTATATTTACCATAACACCTGTACCACATATTGCTATTACCATAACACCTGTACCACATATTGCTATATTTACTATAACAACAGTACCACATATTGCTATATTTACCATAACACCTGTACCATATGTTGCTATATTTATCTAATGATATAAAATTACACTAAACCCTAAACCCACTTAAGCCTCTAGAGACGATAGTTTAACCTTTCCAGTACGATGGATTAAGACATTATCGTCCTCAAAGGGTTAAAGGTGTACATCTCTCTCTCTCCATAGGATATAAATATTATCCTACCCAGACTAACACACACACATTATATATCTTCAAATAATGAGACTTATATGAGGCTGATAAGGTAAAGATTATATTCCTACTACTAAAATCCATCTAGTGTTTTTTATAAGCTAGTTGAGTCCTGCAAACACGAGAACATATAACAAGGAATAACACACGGAGAGGAAAATAGATTGGAGCCTTTAAAAAATCCTTCACCTGACTCAGTAATAGACATACAGGTGAGGTCTCTGGGTTATATAGAGCAAGGTGAGACTGATTATATAACTGTGGTGAAGATGGAAGGCTTTAGTTTGGCTTCTTCTGTCTTGATAGCAGCACAAATTTTAACAGCTAGAGATGACAGGTAAGATACCCATGATGTTTTTATTACAGATAAATATGTTATACAGTATATCATATTAGATGACAGAACCAGTAGCTATATAGGGTGTAGACTGTGTGTATTTTTAAACTTACATGACGTTTTATGCACATATGATCGAGTCAATCAGTAAATAGCAGATAAAAGACAAATTTAATGAAGGTTTAGTACAATTACCGCATTTATTTACAGCTTTTAAAATAACACCATATATTATAATACAAATTGGTACAGGTTTTGGCACCAATAAGTTAAACACGACAAGATAACACCATAGACTCTTCATTTTATCGTATGACTTTCACGGAACATTTGCGTAAATGTATCCCTACGCCCCCTGTGGTAACCCGTGTCTCCATATGGCACCGTCGCAGTAGTAGTAGTAGTAGTAGTAGTAGTAGTAGTAGTAGTAGTAGTAGTAGTAGTAGTAGAAGTATCACTATTTATGAATGAATGAGTAAGGACGGACGTGATTGATGGATAGGTTTGCTATACGCCATATAGGCTGGCCGTTAGAAGACACTGGTTACCTCAGGGGGCGCAGGAACACATAACCACAACTGTACCTACATATTTGTTAGTTAAATTCCAAATAGAGAAAGCGGGTTAGGGGGATGGAGAGAAAATATACATATGATGAATACATACATACATATACATATTAAGCCCATATTTATAGTGACTTTTCACCTTCAATTATGGAGTTTTGGGTAAAGAAATTATTTTAGTGTTCAGATATGGAGGAGGGAGAGGATGGTAGTGCCTAAAGAATGTAATAATGCCTCGATCATAATAAACATCGTAGCAGTCACACACACACACACACACACACACACACACACACACACACACACACACACACACACACACACAAGGATTCCTCTCATGGTCTGGGTAAGTGAGCTGTAACTCTCCTTATTGGTGAACGTGTAGGAACAGATGTGGTATGAGGAGAGAAGGTACAGGTATTACAGAATCTGTGTGTGTGTGTGTGTGTGTGTGTGTGTGTGTGTGTGTGTGTGTGTGTGTGTGTGTGTGTGTGTTGGGTCTTAATGGTGTCTGGGGAGGGGGGTACTAGGGAGCCGAGTTATAGACGGCCAGGATGGTGTGTAGGAAGGTAGGGAGGTAGGGAGAGAAGGAGTGAGAGAAAGAGGGAGGGAAGGAAGGAGGGTGGGAATGAGAGAGGGAGGGAAGGAAAATAGGGAGGTAGGGAAGGAGTGAGACAGGGAGGGAGGGAGGGAAGGAAGGAGGATGGGATGCTGATAGTAGTGAATAAAGAGGGAGAGATGGGGAGGAGGGAAGGAGGGAGGAAAAGATGGAAGGAGGAATACATACAAGAGGAAAAGTGGGGATACAATAAGGAAGAGAAGAAGGAACAGAAAAGAGGAGAGAGAGAGAGAGAGAGAGAGAGAGAGAGAGAGAGAGAGAGAGAGAGAGAGAGAGAGAGAGAGAGAGAGAGAGGTAGTGGCGGGAGGGAACAAGAGATACATAAGGAAAGCTGCTACTAAGACAAACCAGGATGTGGTTCATGACAACAACAACAAGACACACTATACTGTATAAAGTCACCCCTGAGGCCCTGGGAAACAGAAGGGCATTGAATACCACCCAATGACCCATGCACTCACCACCCACGAGACCCATGACCCAACACCATCCACGACCCACACCACGACCCCCACCCACTCTACCTAGAATCCTGGCCAGTCACACACACACACACACACACACACACACACACACACACTCTGGCACACCCTGTCAACACGTAGCAGTGAGTACAACAGATAATGGACCACCTGTCAGGACACACTCACACTAAATGAGTTATTAATCCGTCCCAACTACCGCCATCACCTGTTGTCTTGGTCTATATGAGATCTATATTGTTTATATTATCCACCTTATCATGTTTTCAATGTACTTAAATATATACATACATACATACATACATACGCCAAGAATTCCTCCACTCACACACACACACAGGAGTGGGAAGAGAGGGGGGGGGGAGGAGCGGTTGGCCTGGAGGAGCAGAGGCTAAGTGTGCATCATACAGGAGACTCTGGAGGCTGAGAGATAAGACCTGGCCTGCAGCAGCGGTGGTGGGTGGTGGTGGTGGTGGTGGTGGTGGTGGTGGTGGTGGTGGTGGTGGTGGTGGTGGTGGTGGTGGTGGTGGAGGGTGGTGGGGGGTGTGTTGTTGTTGTTGGTAGTGGTGGTGGTGTGGTGGTGGTGGGTGGTGGTGGTGGTGGTGGTGGTGGAGGTAGGGGGGTGTTGTTGTTGTTGGTGGTGGTAGGTAGTGGCGTGGTGGTAGTGGTGATAATTTATTAGTGGTGCAATGATAATGATGGCGAAGGCGAGATTTTAAGGCGTTGACGGAGGCCTTGTTGCTGGTGTTAGTGTCAAGGTCATCCTCCTACCTACCTACCCCCCTCCCCACCCCTCCCTCCCTCCCTCAGTAGTTCTGGATCCATATCTCGTAACTAAAGAACCTTCGCAGCTCCTGACGGTGTTCTCTATATCCCTACAGCCAGGGGCCCACTCACCACCACCCGAGTGATTTTCCTAACTGCCATAAAAGTCTCTTACAATAAAACTTTCCTCTCGAGACCTTGATGGATTAAAACCTTCCTCTTGAGACCTTGATGGATTAAAACCTTCCTCTTGAGACCTTGATGGATTAAAACCTTCCTCTCGAGACCTTGATGGATTAAAACCTTCCTCTTGAGACCTTGATGGATTAAAACCTTCCTCTCGAGACCTGGATGGATTAAAACACTTCCTCTCGAGACCTTGATGGATTAAAACCTCCCTCTCGAGACCTGGATGGATTAAAACCTTCCTCTCGAGACCTTGATGGATTAAAACCTTCCTCTCGAGACCTTGATGGATTAAAACCTCCCCCTCGAGACCTAGATGTGCCTAAAACCTTCCCCTCGAGACAATAAAAACCTAAAACCACTCTCTCAAGACCACAAAAAACACCAAACCAGCCCTCATAACATTACCTAAACACTATCCCTATAACATTTCCCTCTCCTAACCTAACCTAACCTAACCTAACCCAACCTAACCCAACCTAACCTAACCTAACCTAACCTAACCTAACCTTGGTTTAAATGATCTTAACCCAGCAGTCCACAGAAAGATCTACCCTCTGTTACTGTATACACGATGATATATATATACTCTACAATAATTAAAGTAAATAAATAAACAAATAGGTAAACAAAAATATTAAATAAATAATCAAGATAAGTAAAAAAATAATGCAAAAATAAACAAGTAAACAAATACATAAATAAATAATAAACAAATGAATCAATAAATACAATAAATAAATAAATAAATAAATAAATAAATAAATAAAGATTCAAGGGGAAAGTTTGGTAGAAGAAATATGTAACAACAGTTTGGTTTAATAACGGCATAGAGGGGACTGCATGTGTGTGTGTGTGTGTGTATGTGTGTATGTGTGTGTGTGTGTGTGTGTGTGTGTGTGTGTGTGTCCATCACTATATACACACAAACATCGGTACGGTATGTTTCTGCTGTTCAACACCACAGCTCACATGATCTACGTGTGTAAACATTAATCTGTATGTTCACTGTATGTTCCTTCACCTTTCTCTAATGAAGGGGGATTGATGGTATCTCGCTATGTGATTACCCTAACCTGAAACCTACCTTAACTAAACGTAACGTAACGTAACCTAACCTAACCTAACCCACCACCACCGCCCCACACATAACCCCTGACAACCCTCGCTACCCACCCCACACATAACCCCTGACAACCCCGCTACCCACCTCTGCGTCACCCCATCATCGAGAACGTGAAACCAAACCTCACATCTCGGTCACGTTTCTGTTCTCGGAAGACTCGTCAGCCCTGAGCTATACGAGTAGGCACGTCCCTCAGGCCTCTTCATTAACATAGTAAAAAAAAAATAATAATAATAATAATAATAAATAAATAAATGTAATTACACACACACAATACACACAATAATAATACACAAATAACTTAAATTGTTGAGAATAAATTTTAGTGATACAGCTGTATGTGCAAGAACAAACATTGATGAATAAGAATAAGAATAAATATCTCAGCGTTACGTACAATAAGAGACAAGCGTACACACCAATTTAGCCTCACCAACTAACATTATCCTCATTAGCGACAGTAAGTAAACACGGTATAAATAACATGAATGGTGGCGACATCTGGCGGCGTTATCCTCAAGAAACACAACTGGTCATGATTCCTTATAAATAATCTTCTTCTGCTCCTCCTCCTCCTCATTCTTCTTCTTCTTCTCACGCTTCTTCTCCTCATTCTTTTTCTTCTTCTCATTCTTCTTCTCATTCTTCTTCTCCTCCTCATTCTTTTTCTTCTTCTCATTCTTCTTCTTCTCATTTTTCTTCTCCTCCTCATTCTTTTTCTTCTTCTCATTCTTCTTCTTTTCCTCATTCTTTTTCTTCTTTTCCTACTCAGCATTCTTCTTTTTCTTCTCCACATTCTTATTTTCTTCTCCTCATCATTTCTTCTCCTCATTTCTTCTTCTTTTCTTCTCCTCATTTCTTCTTCTTCTTCTTGCGTCTCTCTCCTTTCAGAAACTTGACTACCGACCGCCTTTACTCTCGCTAAATATAAAGTTAGTCACAGCTGGGTGAGAGAGAGAGAGAGAGAGAGAGAGAGAGAGAGAGAGAGAGAGAGAGAGAGAGAGAGAGAGAGAGACCACACACAAAAAGTAGACCATAAACTTTCCCTCCAGCTTAATGAACCCCGCCAAGCTTAATAATAGTGCAGGCAAGCTTCGTTTACCATCGTGTGTGTGTGTGTGCACTTACAATAATTAACAATAACTTAACACAAATATACAAACGAAGCAGAATAATTGCCAACGCCGTAAAAGAATAGTTACGTTATGCTAATTACTAAGCACTAGATACGTTACGTTATGTTGGGTTGGGTTGGGTTGTGTTATGCTGTTACTTTACATTACGTTGAGTCGGGTCGGGTCGGGTCGGGTAGGGTAGGGTAGGGTAGGGTCGGGCAGGTCGGTCGGGTTGGTTTGGGTCGGGTCGGGTTATGCCGGGTTGGGTCGGGTCGGGTCAGCAGGCCGGTCGGGTTGGTTTGGGTCGGGTCGGGCTATGCCGGGTTGGGTCGGGTCGGGTAGGGTCGGGTAGGGTCGGCCGGTCGGTTGGTTTGGGTTAGGTCGGGTCGGGTCGGGCTATGCCGGGTTGGGTCGGGTAGGGTCGGGTTGGGTCGGGTAGGGTCGGGTCGGGTCGGGTCGGGTCGGGTGGTTTAAGGTCGGGTCGGGTCGGGCTATGCTGGATCGGGTCGGGCTGGAGTAAGTATTCTAAACTATTTACCAAACATAATTCAGCTAAAAGAATAATACTAATAACTTCTTTAATTAATTCTGTATGATAATTAAATGAGAAACAATGCAAATAAAAGCTATACATTGCGTTTGTGAGGACAGTAATAACATTGTCATGCACATTTTTAATAATATATAAAATGTGGTTCACCTGAAGACCCTTGATTAATATAACTGAAGATTAACTTTACCCTAACGCTAGTCTAATCTACTGAAACCTTACTTAACCTAACCTAACGCTAACCTAACCTAACCTAACCTAACCTAACGCTAACCTAACCTAACGCTAACCTAACCTAACCTAACCCACACACTGAACGTAGACAAACTATCTTAACACACCTAACTACGAACCATTAAGGACAATTGACAATACTGGAGAGGGGGGGGAGGGAGGGGAGGGAGGACTGGAGGCTAGAGGGAAGGGTGGAGAGGTGGAGGGAGAGGAGGGTAGGTAGGTGGAGAGGGGAAGAGGAAAGGAGAGGGGAGAGGATGAGGGGGAGAGGATGAAGGGGGAGAGGAGAGAGGGGTGAGGGGGGAGAGGGCAGAGGGGAGGCTTGTGCAGCAAGATACTGTCCCACTAATTACTACACCTGGCTCTGAATGGTATCAGGTGGACCAGCTTCCCGGACACCTACTATTACTCTCCTCATTAGTTTACACAAGGCAAATAAACCCTAATGGAGAGAGCTGCTACTAACGTGATGATGATAATGATGATGATGATGATGATGATGATGATGATGATGATGATGATGATGATGATGATGATGAGGGTGATGGTGAATAATAATAATAATAATAATAATAATAATAATAATAAAGGAAACCATGAAGAAAGAGGAAGAAGAAAACAGAGATAAAGCAGATAAAGAAAAAAGAATAAAGTAAAGAGCAATAACGACAATAACAACAATAACAAGAAGAGCAAGAAAATAAGAACAATAACATTAACAACCAGAATAAAATAATAATAAACAGAACAAGAAAACAAAACAACAACAAAATAAGAACACGGAAGACAAAAAAAAAAAAAAAACTTCCCGACATCACCGTCCTGGGGAAAAAAAAATCTGAACTCCTCATAATAAGCTGCTGTATCGTGTGTTCTCTTCGGGTAGCGTTGTGTGCCCTACAGCTGTGTAAACGAGGTGGTCTGTTGTTATATTTACACTAATGAATTAAAGGTACACAGCTTGAGGTAATATGAGAGAGCCCGTCCACTCTGCTGCGCGTGTATGTGTGTAACCTTATGTGCTCTTCTGTATACATATGTGTGTGTGTGTGTGTGTGTGTGTGTCTATATACGCATCCCAGTGTGTGTATATACATTCACACCCTCCCTACCCTCCCCCAGTAAGCACCGAGGACTCTAAGCTGGTCGAACACACTGCAAAATTAATTCCTACATCAATCTTGCAGCAGCACACTACACGGGGAGGCGAGATTCCATTACCCCGACCGAAGATGGGCATTGAGGAGTGAACATTACCCCGGACCGAAGATGGCATTGAGGGAGTGAACATTACCCCGACCGAAGATGGGCATTGAGGGAGTGACATTACCCGGACCGAAGATGGGCATTGAGGAGTGAACATTACCCCGGACCGAAGATGGGCGTTGAGGGAGGAACATTACCCGGACCGAAGATGGGCGTTGAGGGAGGAATTAGGATGATTCATTAAGGTATTTTTCACCTGGCGTGTCAAGGGTCGTGTTGGTCTGGGGAGATGAGGTGTGGGGTGGAGATAGGAGGGAGGGAGGGTGAGAGGGAGGGTGAGAGGGAGATGAGGTAGTGTGCTGGGTGGAGGAGGAGAGGGGAGTGAGTGTGCGTTGGGTGGATTGTGGGAAGAAGGGAAGGAGTGGGGATGGCGTAGACTGAGTGAAGAGAGAGAGAGAGAGAGAGAGAGAGGGAGAGAGAGAGAGAGAAAAGAGAGAGAGAGAGAGAGAGAGAGAGAGAGAGAGAGGAGAGAGACCCCATATGGCTGAAACGAATGGATGAGTCTTATTCCTTAGCCTGTCTCTTATAAATTAATTCCTGTCTAAAGTTACAGAAAAAAGGGGGTTAATTAATTAGTTTCTGCAGTAGAAGAGTTAAGGGCAGCTGTTGGGAGCCTATTCATTAACCTGTCTCGTATATTTCAGGATATTTTACTAAACGAGGAGTCAGGTCTTGAAGAGGCTATGGGGTGTCTTACGGTAATGGGTATAAAGGCGTCATGGAGTGATTAGGCACACCAGCTTATATCACCTTAAGATTAACCACCCTAACCTAATCTAACCTAACATAATGCTAACCTAATATAGTATAACATAACCTAACCTAACCTTAACCTAACATACTGCTAACCTAATATAGCATAACCTAACCTAACCTTAACCTAACATACTGCTAACCTAATATAGCATAACATAACCTAACCTAACCTTAACCTAACATAATGCTAACCTAATATAGTATAACATAACCTAACCTAACCTTAACCTAACATACTGCTAACCTAATATAGCATAACCTAATCAAACATAACCTAACCTAAACTTTCCTAACCTAAATTAACCTAACTAAACTAACCTAACCTAACCTAACATAACAACAGATTCTAACCTAACTTAAACCCTAATCTAACCTAACCCCACCTAGGTAGCGTTAGGGGTCTTTAATCAGCAGGTGAACTTAATCTGGGGGTGACTAATCCAGTAGTCGTACCTTAAGCGATCCACTGAGGTCTACCTTTTCATTCTTCTTCAATTTAGTGTGAAACTTAACCACCAAACTTGTGTGAGAATCTGAGCCGTGTCCCTTGGTGAGTCGCCCCCCTCCCTACCCACCCGTGTAATTAACTCGGAGGGTGTTACATCATCACGGCCTTTCAGTCATCTCTGTTATTCCTACGCCTGTGTTACTAGTACGCCTGGGTTACTCCTACGCCTGTGTTACTCCTACGCCTGTTACTCCTACGCCTGTTACCCTACGCCTGTTACCCTACGCCTGTGTCACCCCTACGCCTGTTACTCCACGCCTGTTACCCTACGCCTGTTACCCTACGCCTGTTACTCCTACGCCTGCTACTCCCACGCCTGTTACTCCTACGCCTGTGTCACCCCTACGCCTGTTACCCTACGCCTGTTACTCCCCACGCCTGTTACTCTACGCCTGTGTCACCCCTACGCCTGTTACCCCACGCCTGCATTCTACGCCTGTTACCCTACGCCTGCTACTCCACGCCTATTACTCCACGCCTGTGTCACCCCTACGCCTGTTACCCTACGCCTGTTACCCCACGCCTGTTACCCACGCCTGTGTTACTCCTACGCCTGTCACCCTACGCCTGTGTTACTCCTACGCCTGTCACTCCCTACGCCTGTGTCACCCCACGCCTGTTACACCTACGCCTGTGTCACTCCTACGCCTGTCACTCCTACGCCTGTGTTACCCCACGCTTGTCACTCCCTACGCCTGTGTCACTCCTACGCCTGTTACACCTACGCCTGTGTCACTCCCTACGCCTGTCACACCTACGCCTGTTACTCCCACGCCTGTGTCACTCCTACTCCTGTGTCACCCTACTCCTGTGTCACCCACGCCTGTTACACCTACGCCTGTGTCACCCTACGCCTGTCACTCCTACCCTGTGTCACTCCTACGCCTGTTACACCTACGCCTGTGCTCCCTACGCCTGTCACCTCCTACTCCTGTGTCACTCCCTACGCCCGTTACACCTACGCCTGTGTCACCCTCCTACGCCTGTCACTCCTACTCCTGTGTCACTCCCACGCCTGTCACTCCCACTCCTGTGTCACTCCTACGCCTGTTACACCTACGCCTGTGTCATCTCCTACGCCTGTCACTCCTACTCCTGTGTCACTCCTACGCCTGTCACTCCTACTCCTGTGTCAATCTCTCCAGTATTTTCTTTCTTTTATCTCGATTTTTTTACCTTTATAAAAAACTGTTCACTAATAACAAGTATGTATCTTTGTGTAACACGTATGTATATCTTTATGTAACATTCATCTGTATTGTCTAAATATCTACCAATTAATTAGATCTTCATAACAATTAACACCCACGTTAATGACCTTATAATTAGTCCAATGATTACTATTCACAGTTAATTACTAATCCAACTCAGGTATCCCAGCAGTCACCCACCACCTGAGGTCACCATTACACCACCTGAGGTCACCATTACACCACCTGAGGTCACCATTATACCACCTGGAGGCCCATTACACCACTTGAGGTCACCATTACACCACCTGAGGTCATCATTACACCACCTGGAGGTCACCATTACACCACCTGAGGTCAACATTACACCACCTGAGGTCACCATTATACCACCTGAGGTCACCATTACACCACCTGAGGTCACCATTATACCACCTGAGGTCACCATTACACCACCTGAGGTCACCATTACACCACCTGAGGTCAACATTACACCCTGAAGGAGTAAACAGCTCTCAGTAACACCCCAACCTAAGTGAGTCTCTTCTACAACGCCGTCAGTCGAGCCCAGGAAGTAAACAACATTTTCTAATGCTCAGTGTTGGTACATCAGCCTCTCGAAAAAGAGGCCTTGTAGGTCCTAGGCCACTTTACTATACAGGATGCCACTTTACTATTCAGGGATGCCACTTACTATACAGGGATGCCACTTACTATACGGAATGCCACTTACTATACAGGGATGCCACTTACTATACAGGATGCCACTTTACTATACAGGAATGCTACTATACAGGGATGCCACTTTACTATACAGGGATACTTACTATACAGGGATGCCACTTACTATACAGGATGCCACTTACTATACAGGATGCCACTTTACTATACAGGATGCCACTTACTATACAGGATGCCACTACTATACAGGATGCCACTTTACTATACAGGATGCCACTTTACTATACAGGATGCCACTTTACTATACAGGGATGCCACTTTACTATACAGGATGCCACTTACTATACAGGATGCCACTTACTATACAAGGCTGCCACTTTACTATACAGGATGCCACTTTACTATACAGGGATACTTACTATACAGGATGCCACTTTACTATACAGGGATGCCACTTTACTATACAGGATGCCACTTTACTATACAAGGATGCCACTTTACTATACAGGATGCCACTTACTATACAGGATGCCACTTTACTACACAGGATGCCACTTTACTTACAGGGATGCCACTTTACTATACAAGGATGCCACTTTACTATACGGGGATGCCACTTTACTATACAAGGATGCCACTTTACTATACAGGGATGCCACTTTACTATACAGGGATGCCACTTTACTATACAGGGATGCCACTTACTATACAGGATGCCACTTACTATACAAGATGCCACTTTACTACACAGGGATGCCACTTTTAATATTTTATTTGATTAGGGGGAGGGAAGGGGGAGGAGAGGGATGAGGAGAGGGGAGGAGAGGGGGGAAGAGGGAAGGTAGGAGGGAAGTGTGTGTAGTGAAGCGTACAGATGAAGTGTCGAAACGCATTAGTCTTTCTGCCTTATACTACAACATTTATATATATATACTGAGAAGAACTCCCCCACCCGCTTCACTGGGTGGTCAACTAGGGGAGGAGGAGAGAGAGAAGAAGAGGGGGTAGGAGGAGGAGGGGGGGGGAGGAGAGGGGGGATGGGGAAGAGAGAGGAAGTGGGTGGGAGAACACATTCAGCATCTAATCAGTTTTTCCAAGGTGTTATATGACCAGAAAATAACTCAAGTCACCCATAAAATCATGAAATAATTAAGCATTCATCAACAATTCATATATTTTTTACTCCCATTAGTCACCACACACACACACAACACACACACACACACACACACACACACACACACACACACACACACACACACACACACACACACACACACACACACACACACACTGGTCTTGGTGTTTAAAGCGAGAGATTAAGGTCCCAATTAATATATTTATCTTGTGTCTGGTGGTCTCTGTTGTCCCACAAATATGTCTGTTTATAGGAGAGAGAGAGAGAGGGGGTGGGAAACTGAAGTGTTGGATAGATTAAGGATACAGTATAATAAATTTGTTATGCCTGTAAAAGACGCCACAAAACAAAACAAACAAATCCACACACACACACATACATACACACACACACACATCACAACACACACACACACACACACACAAGACCAACGTTGTAAATAATGGTAACTGTCGGAGATGTACACAGGCAGAGTAGATAAAGAGTGACAGTACAATGAGTAACGTTGTTAACATCAGGCGAACATTACCCCTGTGTAGCGCCTCCGTCAATCCTCACCCCGCCAGCCGACCACGATACCACAAGGACGACCCATGATACCACACCAGACGACCCAAGATCCACACCAGACGACCCACGATACCACACCAGACCCCATATACCGCCCAGAGCTCAACACCCCCAGACGCCCCGAAACACCCCAGACGCCTCATAACACCCCAGACGACCCACAACACCCCTCAGGAGAACCCAAACACCCCAGACGCCTAGTCACCCCCAGACGCCCCACAACATCCCCAGAGGACCCACAACATCCCCAGCAGAGGACCCATAAACACCCCCAGACGCCTGGTACCCCCAGACGCCCCACACATCCCAGAGGACCCTCAGACGCCCTACATACCCCGAGACGCTCCAACACCCCCAGAGGACCCACAACACTCCCAGAGGCCCTACAACACCCCCAGAGGCCCCACAACACCCCAAACGACCCAACAACACCCTCTTAGACGCCCCACAACATCCCTCAGAGACCCACACACCCAGAACCCACAACACCCCAGATGATCCACAACACCCCAGAGAACCCACACCACACACAGAGGCCTCTAACACCTCCTAGAGGCCCCACAACACCTCCCCCAGAGGCCCACAACACCCCCAAACGACCCACAACACCCCCAGACGCCCCAACATCCCCAGAGGACCCACAACACCAGAGAACCACAACACCCCCGATGATCCACACACCCCCAGAGACAACACCCCCAGTTAATCCCACAAAGAAACCCCTTCGACATCCCCAAACACCTCCCCGACACCGCCTCAGGTTACACCCCTCACCAACACTTATTTGGGATGTGTGTTGCAGATTTTTAAAGGGGCCACAGGAACTAAAGTTACATCGCCCTCTGTGATGACACCCAAACAGCAATATATTCCACTCATAGCCGAAGCTTTTTCATTATAAAAAAAAGGGCATATAAAAGCCATTCCAAAAAACTACAACACAAAGTAAACACGAAAAACCACAAACTTTCATAACATAAGAAACAGAAAAACGAAAAAAGCCCAAAACACAAACTCCTTAAAAAAAAAATATATATATATATATACTGTATATATATATATATATATATATATATATATATATATATATATACAGTATATTATATACATATATATATATATATATATATATATATATAATCAACAACCTACCTCACCAGGACTGACCCAAGATCTTATGTGTGTGTGACCAGGAACGTTACCTCAGACCACTAGGACACTAAAAGCAGTTCAATTTGTTATATTTCCAAAGCCTGTTCATCGTGAACCTCCAATAGTGCCTGCATATGATCGAGAACGTATCGCTGCAAAACGAGGTTCCATATATATCAGCCAGATTGGAAAACGTGGTAGTGGTTGGTGGTGGTAGTGGTGGAGAACGACGGTAGTGGTGGGTGGTGGAACAGTTGCGTAAATGTGTTCCTACGCCCCCCTGTGGTAACCCGTGTCTCCATACGGCACCGTCGCAGCAGCAGTAGTAGTAGTAGTAGTAGTATCACTATTTATGAATGAACGGGTATTGGTCGTGTAAGGACGGACGTGATTGGTGGATAGGTTTGCTATAGGTCATATAGGCTGGACGTTTAGAGACACTGGTTACCACAGGAACATTTACTCAACTGTACCAGCACTCCACATTACCTGTATCCGACTGTCCAATACAACAACAACAACTACAACAACAATAATAATAATAATAAAACAACACTAATAACAATAATAATAACATTCATTCAATAATATCACCATATATGTCAATTATTTCTTTGATATGCAACACAGGTATACAATGTACACAAACCCTTAGACAGCACAGGTAAACACAACAAAAATAAACACCAACACAACCTTGACCAGCGATACCCACAGAGCTAATCAGATGTAACCTAACCCCAACCATACACAGAGCCAATCAGATGTTTAACCTAACCTAACCATACCCAACAGAGCCAATCAGATGTTTAACCCCAAACCATAACTTGAACAGAGCATCAGATGTTTAACCT
>NW_024725669.1:0-24867 GCF_018991925.1 Homarus americanus | reverse complement strand
GGGGTGGGATTCAGGAGATGCCATCTACTGGAGAGATGATAAAGAGTCAGAAGTGGCCATCACACAGACGAGAAAACACGCCTTGACCCCGGCATAGTGAGCCGAAACTTACACAAGTCACAGACCTCGAGCCAATCCCACTGAGACCCCAAAACTGCTCTAGGCGGGCTGGATATACGGCCTTGTAAAAGAACCTCAACAATACTTTGTAATGCCTCTCCCTAGAGCCTGAAACCCAATAACAGCCGTAATTTTTTGTCCTTTGTAGTTGTATGAAATTTTAACAAGTCCAATAACTTTTAATAGCTATGAAAGATAAAAGAGTAATGAAAATCAATAGTTATTTGAATAAGCATTAATATATATATATATATGTAATACAAAAAGAACGTATTTTGTGAGGTTGTACTTGATATATGAAAAAAGTCTGAATTTATGTTTTTAATGTTGATGGTTACTAATACATCGAAGAGTATAAGATTTACACATCTTTCTCCGAAATTAATTTGCATTCTGAAGGAAATTTGTTTTCTCTTACTACAGAGGACAACGTTTTTCTTTTTCTTTGTTTGGGTTAACTAAGAGAAAAAAGAAGAAGAGAAGGTAAGGGAGAGAAGTGACAGAAGCATGTAGAAAGTGACAGAAGTTGGTTGAGACTGAAATTCACACACACACACACACACACACACACACACACACAGTCATCCAACCCAATTTAAGAGTAGGTGAGAGAAAGAAGGAGAAAGAGGAAGAAGAATTAGAAGAGAAAGCCAAGATGAACATTTTTGAGGTGGCGTTACTCAGCTCAGTGCAGACTCCTCAAAATGTGTCTCCCTAGAGTCAGACAAGAACGTGTTTTTTCTGTGAAGGTTTAGCAGACTGCTCTAAATTTCACCCATAAGAAAAGTTCCCGTGTGTTTATTATCCAGAGAATTAACTAGCAGGTCAGAGATGTATAAACTCTAATATGTACAAGAGAAGGAGAGATAGGGGTGTGTCCTTTCCACACCCAGGAGAGAATGAGAGATATCTCACAAGGGAGGTAGTGGTTTTTTTTTTCTCATAAAGGATATATAGAGTTACTTTGTACATATCCATAACGAATCATGAAGTTTTTACTCTCTCTCTCTCTCTCTCTCTCTTTCTCAACTATTATATCTATCTTCTCCTCTCACGAAACACCTATTAGTTACAATCTAGAGGTACACTTACATGGTGTTGTCCTACAGAAACTCACTAAAAACATCTAGGATTCATACAGTAGGAGAGAGAAGATAGCTTTTCAGATAGAAAGATAGAGAGACATAAATTGAAAAGGAGAAGGAGAGAGGTAAGAGAGAGATATATGAAAGAGAGGATTAGGAGGAGTGAGAAGCATATAGCCATAATATTTAGAAGAAAGAGAGAAGGAGAAACAGATAGGGAGAGAGAGAGAGAAAGAGAGAGCGAGAGAGAGAGAGAGAGAAAGAGAAAGAGAGAACTGGAAAAAAGTAAGAAATAGGAAGGGAGGTTATGTAATGAATAAAGAATGACCGAGAGAGAGTGAGAGAGAGAACAACAGACAAACGAGAGTTGTTTAATGTGGCGGACCACCTGGAATCACCCCCCCCCCCAGTCACCTGTATAACTCATTTGCCTGGTTTTGTTATACGTGAGACCTGTGCGTATGGTCTACTGTGACCCCGTTTACCAAATGGCCGCCGTGAGGAAAAGAGAGAGAGAGAGAGAGAGAGAAAGAGAGAGAGAGAGTAAAAACATACATGTAAAGAGAGGTAGAGAAGGAAAGACTGACAAAAACAGGAAAAATAAATAAAAATATAAAAAAATATGAAGGGATAGATTCATATTGAGAGATAGAGACCTACACAGATAAAAATTAAATTATAGTTAGAAAAACGCTATAAGACAAACAATAAAAAATCTGTGAAAACGACACCCATTATTTATCAAGGGTCTCTACCTGAGCTCCTTAGCAGGGCCATGTAGAGCAATTAGTCACCTGCTGAAGAAGAAACCTACCATATACTCACAGAGAGACCTATGAGAGAACAATGTCCCTGGTACTGAGGAGAGGAGGAGGAGGAGAAGGAGGAGAAGGGAGGAGGAGGAGGAGGAGGAGGAGGAGGAGGAGGAGGAGGGCAGGAGTTGGAGGAGTTGGGAGGAGGAGGAGTTGGAGGAGGAGGAGAGGGGAGAGGAGGAGGAGAGGAGGAAGAGAAGGTGGAGGAGGAGGGAGTTGGAGGAGGAGGAGGAGGGAGGAGGAGGAGAAGGAAGAGAAGGAGGAGGAGGAGGAGTTGGAGGAGAGGGAGGAGGAGGAGGAGGAGGGAAGTGGGAAGAGAAGGAGGAGAAAGAGAGGAGGGGAGGGAGGAGGAGGAGGAGGGAGGAGGGAGGAAGAGGAGTTGGAGGGAGGAGGGAGGGGAGGAAGGAGGAGTTGGAGGAGGAGGAGGAGGAGGAGGAGGAGGAAGAGAAGGAGGAGGGAGGAGGAGTTGGAGAGTGAGGAGGAGGGAGGAGGAGGAGGGAGAAGGAAGAGAAGGAGGAGGAGGAGGGAGTGGAGGAGGAGGAGGAGGAGGAGGAGGAGGAGGAGGGAGGAGGAAGAGGAGGAGGAGAAGGAAGAGAAGGAGGAGGAGGAGGAGTTGGAGGAAGAGGAGTTGGAGGAGGAGGAGGAGGAGGAGGAGGAGGAGGAGAGGGTTGGGGGAGGCTGTGTAATATTATTATAGAAAGAGGTTAATCTTATGTACCCCTTATGTACTTTTCTTGTATTCTGAAATGCATAATTTCTCTCTCTCTCTCTCTCTCTCTTTCGTCACGGAGGCAAACAAGAAGCCAAGTATTTCTTTCTCAGTACCGATTATTATTCAATAAAAATAAATATAAAAAACACCGCCGACTCAACTTTCCTCAGTGGTAATTCCACACCAATTAAAACTTAAATAACCCGCAATCTTGAAGTCTCAGAATCTTCGGATAATCATTGTTCCGCTTTTACCTCCCTTACGCTTAACATCGTAATAATCCACAAGACACAAATAAGACGACGGCGGGGGGGGTGATGTGGTTCTCTGCCCAAGTACCTTACCCCTCACCCCGCCACACACACACACACACACACACATACACAGAGTCAAACAAGCCGGACTATTACTCACAAGCCATTGCTCCCCCCTTCACTGTAATTGTCTCAAAGTTGGTTGGCGGCGGTGGTGAGGGTCCTTGAGGTTGGCGAAGAGGGAAGTACGGGAGGGAGTGGGGGAGGGGGAGAAGAGAGGGATGGATGGTGGTGGTGGTAGGGGAAGTAGCAGGAATTATCGTGCAGGCAAGCAGAAGTTGGGAGAAGTTTGAGGGGTAAGGGCGGAGACAAGTCGAGAGAGTCAACTCTTAGATGTGACACCGAGCGGCGAAAATTACTCTCTCTCTCTCTCTCTTGCTATCAGGTCAGCCATGTCAGCATCCTTTGTGGGTCCGCGACTTGGCTTTCAACTCTTGTGGTTTCGTGAAATTGAATATAGGGGATTGTGATCAACATTTTTTTTAATGTTTGCAGGAGATTTACGGTTTGGCTATCTGTTCAACTTTATCCCTTTATCGCTTTCTATATTTTTCTTTATTATTCTATTATGAGATCTATTTACATGTCTCTCTAACACATATATCTCTGTAATATCTTCATATATTCTCTCAATTCGTTCCTCAAAATCGTAAAACCTCAGCCCCTAGCGACAGCTCTGCACCAACTCTGTCTCTGGTCATTTCAGTTGCTACAGAATCACATTTTCACGTTTGAAATTAATTTGAAACAATCTGAGACTTACAGTATATTCTTCGTCTTCATTTATTACTCAGAGCTTTTTAACAATTGAAGAAACATTTCGCTTATAATTTTTCGTTTGCTTCTTCATTTTATTCAAATTTTACATTTTTGCCTTTCATCACGTTTTTGTTATTCGTGACTGCCAAACTCTTCCTCTACTCTCGCAATGGTAAGTTCTCAAAGTTTCTACAGGCTACGTGGTGTAGTCAGTCAGGCGTGCCCACTGTACTTTCTCCTTTACTCTCGTGTGGTAAAACGTTCCCTTGTTAGATAATTTACGATTACATAGGCCCGCGGTTCACTTTCTCTACCATTAAGTTATTACCAAGAGTCGGTGTGGAATTATTTATGGAAAATGGGACGATTGACTCACATGTGACATTTACTACACTATATGTAATGAGGCCACCATTTCATCTCTCACTGACACACACACACACACACACACAGACACACACACACAGACACACACACACACACAGACACAGACACACACTCACACACACACACACATACACACACACACACACACACACACACACACACTACTAAGTGAAAATGTACAGCATATAATTTTGTAGTAATCCCAGTTTTGAAGACCAGATGTTTACCCTGAAAACTCTCTATATTGGATTAAAAAATTATATTTGCGAAAGCAAGTGTATGATGGTAGAATATAAACACTATTAGGAAATAGTAACCATTATGAGATTTTATGACTCCTAACAAAAAAAAATATGACTAAGAATTATAAAGGATGATATTGTTTGGAATAGTTTGTTCAAGTTACTTTAACAGAGATATAATGTTATTTCTTTATGTAGAATTATTAATTTACCTAATTTATAACCACTTTCTCCTGATTATATAAACTTTCTGGGAGTGGTTTACTTTTTAGGGAGACGTTGATTAAAATTATATTATGGACTTCCTCAGCTTTGTACATTTTCACTGCTTGGAGTTGGATAGTTAAATTTTCTTTCAAATTTATCCTAACTATAGTTAAGTATTATCACAAAACATCATGGGTGCTTCAGTCCCCTTGAGATACTTTGTTCTAATGGTCTTAACAAATGAGAGAATCCAATAGGAGAAGCATAGACGGTCTCATTTATTTATTGTAGTCGTTCATCTGTAGAAACTTAATTTAACATCCATCCAAATATCGCCTGAGAATTTCTACTTTGTTAACTTAGTTTTAATCACACCCGTAAGAGACTGATCCTTCAGCTGTAATTAATACCAAGTGGAAACCTCATTTCATATACATCCCTCTGATCTAAGCACTAAGGCCTGGCACTCCATGACGCTACTTTATAATTATACAAGTAACATAGATGCATCAACAAACAGTATAATTATAAACCTCTGAGAGTCTCTAGTGAGCCTCCATCATGCCCTCCTCTGTGTGATTACCTTGTATTCCTCCTAATTTGCTGAATACTGCTAAAGCTTCTTGTTGGCTGAGAGCAAACATTATTTTGGCCTCATAAATTACGGAGCAATACCCTTCCTAGCTCCTCATTTTCATTCCCCTCGTCTATGTCATTACTGGAATCGTCTTCGGATAATTCAACCATCTCCCTTTTGTTGATTCATTTGATAATTTATTTGTTTAGTTATTTATCGAGTATTCATCCCTTTAATATTGCTATGTAACTCGTAAGGCACTCATATGAGCCATCCAGTACATTTCACTAATAACTTCATAAGAACAATCGGTGTTTTAAATAGTATTGTGTTTACAGCATTACTTCTCAGACTCGTAACTCACCCTGACTTAACTAAGTTACATTACTTGGGAATTTAGTCCTTTGGGTAATTTCTCGTTACTGACTGGTTGAGAACACTTGAGCTTCTCACTGTTGGTTGATGCTTAGTTAAATATTAAATGTAGTTTTCTGGAATGGTTCGTGACTGGCGTAATTTATTTGTTCTATGTATGTATATTGGCAAATTATTCAACAGAATGAAGAAACAAAATCAAATATTCTTAGCAGCATAAACCCATATGAGATCTAAGACAAGGACTTAACTGGAAATACAGTATTTTGTTATATTTACTTTGCCTGGTATCAAGGTAGAATCTTAGTATGATACTGACGCAGTTTCCCACTGGATGTTGTTCTAGTTGCTTTAGAATAAATTAACCAATTAGGTGCATTCATTCATCTTCACTTACGGGGAATTATCCATTATAGAAACCTTTGTCAATAAGACCCCTGACGAACATGTTGTACAAATACAGATGGTGAAGTATAACGAACTTACTTTTCAATTACCAAATGGAGTAGGCCCACCTAAGATGAGTTAGTTTCAGGGTCCAAATTTAGAAAATTCTCTCTCTCTCTCTCTCTCTCTCTCCCTCGTGTGTTTCCTCATTAGATCAATACCTTAAGTAAACTACGACTTTTTCCCCTATTGTGTTTTTATTCTCTTTTCCTACGTTTTTCTGTTCTATCGTAATTTGCTTCTTAAATTTTTTTGCTGTTGTTGATGCTTTTGTTTTGTTGTTGTGTACAGGAGTTTCAGCTGCCCAAAGTGATTAAGCACCTGCGATACAAGTCATGGTATTGCAAGGCAAGAAAATTTTAAAATCTCCAAAATTTGGATTTTATTTTCAAGAACTCTCGTTTGTTCGTTGAGTAAATATTCCGCTATAAAAAATCAGATTTTTAAGATTTATAAAATAAAAATAAAATATATATATATATCCGATTCTCTAGTGAGTATTATTTTGTTATGCTATTTTATCGGCTTTTGTGTATTGCTGGGTTTTTTCTTATATTTTATTCGGATTTTTGGAGCATTTTTTGTTATCATTTTTGCGGGAAATTTTTATCAATTAGTATTATTCATGAAAACCATTCGACATATATTTTCCTATTGTTTTTATCTTAGTTTTATTCTTTAACTTTCTATATTTAGTAAAATAATCTTGTTTCCTTTATCAACTGGTATTTTTATCATTTCTTACTGTCATTATGTCAATCTACTTACCGTCAATCTACTTTCGTCTCTCTCTCTTTCTCTCTCTTTCTCTCTCTCTCTCTCTCTCTCGCTCTCTCTCTTTCTCTCTCTCTCTCGTATTCTTATTTTATGGATGATAGAATTAGTTATTCTTCTTATGATTATGCTTTTGTTTTAGGGAAGTGTAATCTGATGACCTCTCTCTTTCTCTCTCTCTCTCTCTCGTATCGACAAGTATATTTGAAATACGAAGATACTTAATCCAAAATACTTGTCTCTCTGTACACACACACACACACACACACACACAGTTAGCCCATACGTGCACGAACTGATGGCTATAAGAACAGCCCAGTCCCAACCATTGTAAAAATTATCAATAACTTGTAATAAACCAGTGTATTCACTCCCAGTAAACACTACTCCTTGCACTGTCACTATGTTGAAATGAACTGTAGTTTGAGCTTTTCCCCATCTAGTTATTATATGTCTTATTTGTGTCACTTATGTTACTTGTATATTATTTGTAATTCGAAACCCATTCCCCAAATATGTAACTGTATATTTTCAGCCTTCTAGCTGCCAAGCCCTTTCAATAAACCGTTAATTATTATTATTATTATTACACACACACACACATCCTTGACCACCGAAGGGTCAAGACGTACCTGGCGCTCCTCTCGGAGCAGCCAGGTCAACTGTTAAGTTGACCCATACCAACCCCCTCCCCTGAACCCTCCTCCCCACAGGAATATCAACAAGTTCTCGCCAGAAGTTACAATTTCATTTAGGAAAGGAACGGAACCAGTGTTAAACAGAGGTGAACAGTGCTTAAGTCAGTGAGAACAACTCAACAGTAACAGTCGTACCCAAGTTAACCTTCACACAGTGAGGTCCCAGGTATCCAGTGATAACGGCCCGGGAGACCCAACAACAACCAGCGATGAGTTAATCCGTCTACGATAGGAAGGCCTAAGACCAAACCTCACTCATATAACACCATCTGTGAGGGAATTACTACACCACATGTCCCTCATAACATCATATGTGAGGGAATTACTACACCACGTCAAGTCCCTCATCACACCATCTGTGAGGGAATTACTACACCACGTGAGGTCCCTCATAGCTCTGTGAGGGGAATTACTACACGTCAGGTCCCTCATAACCACCATCTGTGAAGATGATACTACCCCGTGAGGTCCCTCATAACACACCATCTGTGAGGAATTACTACACACATGGGGAGCCCTCATAACACATCTGAGAACTGCTACCACCACATGAGTTCCTCTAACACCATCTGGGAGAAGGTACACTACCTACAGTTGCTGTTCAACACCTACATTAATCTGTATATTCACTGTATGTTCTTCCTTTCTCTAATGAAGCACATTAAACACCAATGTATGTATTAAATCATTTATGTCAATATATATTTTCAGCCTTCAGGCTGCAATTTATCAATAAACCATTTATTATCACACACACACACACACACACACACACACACACACACACACACACACACACACACACACACACACACACACACACACACACACACACACACACACACACACACACACACACACACACACACACACACACACACACACACACACACACACACACACCGTCGTTTTCGGACCTCTGAGAACTTCAGTCCCACAAGACTTTTACTTTTCAATTAGTGAGATCTTAACATTTTTCCATTTACTGTATTTTGTTGAGGCCGCTGTGGGTGGATGTGGGCGGGGAAGGGTGGCAATGGGCGGGGGAGAAGGGTGGGGCAGGACACGGCGGAGGTGTGTGTGTGTTTTAGGGCGAAGTAACCAACACTTACATGTCAAAAATATAAGTATAGCAATAATAAAATAACTCACCATATATACTGTAGCCAAAATATTGTCCCATTACGGCAGGTACAAAAATTTACATATTTAAAAAGTCTACATCTATTATTCATATAAATAGTCTAAGTTTAAACATGCGTATGAGCATATCACACCCATGCACATATACATACACATCAACCCCCCCCCAGTACAAACATACTCTCCCTTCCACCACGTATATACAAACATCCATATACAAGACACATGGACCAGTGTAAATGTGTTCTGTCTCTCACACCTTTAGTCCTTGACGGATATTAGGACTCTACATTAGACAAGCATCATAACAAATGATTATAATTTGTGAATGAATAAAAATGTTTATGTTCCATGAATGATGATCATTTTATTATGTTTCTTCGGTAGGTACATAAACAAAAACTGACAGCGTTATGATGACTGTGGGAATACATTGTTGGAAAAGCAAATGTTTGGGAAATTATTAAGAGTATAAATCACAGGACAAGAGGGGTGATTCTCGCTTACTAACGTCTATGTCGCGTGTAATGTAACTTTCAGCGAGCATGTTGGATATATATATATATATATATATATATATATATATATATATATATATATATATATATATATATATATATATATATATATATATATTTCATATAAATCCACAATGAAAACGTGGATAAGATAAATCTTGATAAAATCACACGGGAAGATGTCTTGAATAAAGACGAAAGCTAAGGTACTCCGTTGTTTCCATCTTCCGGGTGTGATTTTATCAAGATATATATATATATATGTAATCAACGACCTCACCAGCAAGGACTAAAAATGAAGTATATATATATATATATATATATATATATATATATATATATATATATATATATATATATATATATATATATATATATATGTGTGTGTGTGTGTGTGTGTGTGTGTGTGTGTGTGTGTAATCCACTGTTAAACGTCGATGTATATAATTGTTCCCTGAAGGGTGATGACACATACGGTGGGGTTGGCTACAACTGCTCGAGGGTCTCAGGGGAGTCCGTAAAGAGATAAGATTAGGTGTCAAAACCAGCGTGTTAGCAGAAATTGACTGGGGGACGATATAGGGGAGAGACATAATGTAATATGCCTTCATTAATTGTTTCCCTCTTTTTTCTTCTTCTTTTTAACAGGTGAAGTAGTGGGTGACTATTGTCATTTACTGGAGGTTTGGTACAAGCTGAAGGTTTACGCATCATCTGCACATTTACTTAGAAAACTTTCACCAGCTTCATCTATAATTATTATCAAAATATTAAAGGTTAAAACTTTCACCAGCTTCATCCTTAATTACTAATATATTAAAGATTACAATGTTTCGCCTGCAGATACGACCACTCCAACATCTTCCAGGAGTCTCTGCCGTCACGTTACTTGCAATGTTCGGGGCTGGGTGTTGCTACATTGGACGAGTCGCGTGTTACACACTGAGAGGCACTTAAAGGTAGGCAAATACATCAACCTGCTTGGAGAATATTTCTTGCCTTCCTTTCGGCAGAGGGATATCCCTTTCCCACCAGGGCTCATCCTGTTTATTCACGACAGGTGTCCAACCCACACTGTCCGCATCGTTTGACGGTGGTTTGAGGGACTGCACCCTTCATCTCCTGGAATTACCCAGCAAAGGAGCGGACATGAAAGTGATTGAACACGTCTGGGCACAAATGGTCAACACATGGGACATTGCACAAGAGAGGACTGCCCACCACCTCATGGCTCATGCCAAACTCAGTGGGAATTTCACAAGCATAAGCCGAAGCTATATAGTGTGAGGCCTTGTGACAACCATACCGGAGAGGCTGCCAGCCCTGATAGTCAAAGAAGGCGACTGAACCAGATATTGAATAAATGTGCCTGTCTGGATATAAGTTTAGTTCTTTAAAATGTCAAAGAAACAATTATTAATGGTAAATGGTCAATGGTAAACTCATTAATAACTGAATTTATTCAGAGGTAATGTGAACGGCAATCCAAATGAAGAAGCTATGTTCCCTTCTTTACTCTTGCTTCTGTGGAAGGTTGGTTTGACTGGTAACTTTCATAGGCAGTTGTAGGGGACAGAAAGGAGCGCGGTGGTCCCTCCATCTACACAGTCTGTTAATCAACAAGCCACTGCCATGGTGTGCTACGGTGTAAGAGGTGCGACCCCCTAGCTGAACGCACCCTCCTGTTTGTGATATCTGGTGTAAAGAATAAATAATGTAATAATGGCTGTTAATCTACAATTACTTTAAGGATCTCAAACAATTGCGTTTAAAGTTTACTCGTATCCATCGATATTTTTGTATCATCAATAGATAGTATACAAAACATTTATCCCCAGTGGTGGGTGGTGGTAAACAACAGATGCCTATGGCCTCCCCGCCATGAAACTCACACACACACACACACACCACAACCCACGTGTGTGTGTGTGTGTGTGTGTGTGTGTGTGTGTGTGTTCGAGCAACCATCACTGTCACCAGGTAGATCAATCACAGGTCACCCCCCAGTAGTATTTGGTGTGTATATCTCACACAGGAGGTCCAGCACAAGTCACCAGGTACTACTATCTTTATTATAAAACTCTTCACAAATACCAGACAAACAGAGCCAACCCTACCGCCTCCATCTTACTTTACCTGTAATATATTGCCAAACTTCCTGTAACCATTTATAACCAACTCTACCGTTGTCGCCCAAATGAAGGATCACCTTTCACTTAATTACCAGTATCTTGTGGCCCAAATGAAATAACATTCTTTCACCCTAATGAAATATGGGCAAACTGAATTTATCGCCCAAAAGAAAAACGACGATGGAAAAAAATCGTCTTCTAGGGAAATTACTTAACCTAACACCTCATATATTTACAATCTAAAAGGAACAAACGGAAAAAAAATGTTCCCCATAAAAGAAAATTACTTTAGCGCATAAAAAACCCCAATAATCACTACCCTTCGCCTGTTCCCTGTACCACTAGCGGGGAGGGGAGGGGGGGAGGGGAGGAGAGAAATAAGTATTCAGAGTAGAGACACAATATCTCTCCTTCAGGCAAGTATTTATCACGCTTCCTTATTCTCTAAAGTAATCACTGCCACGCCTCCCGGGGCTATAAAACTAACTTATTATGCCCTGACCCGGGGAAGGAAAGGGGGGGGGGATGGGGGGAGGGCGTCCAGAGAGGGTTGGGGAGGGGGAGGAGTAGGAGGAAAGAGGGAAGATTAAGACAAGTGATGCTAATTGAACGGATGGAGAAGAAAACGATGGGAAGAAGAAGAAGAAGAAGAATTATTTGAAGGGGAGGAGAGGAATGTGGTTAACGAGTAATGGTGGAGGAGAAAAATAAGAGGAGAAATGATGATAAAAGAGAAGAACGTTGAAACGAAGAGGCGAAAAAAAACGAGAAAAAGAAGAAGGAAAAAGACAACACAAGAAAAGCTATAGATGAGAAAAATAAGATTAATTAAGAAAAAATAAATGATCACGGAGAGGAAGAAGAAGATTTAAAAGGGTAAGGAGAGGGTAAACGAGAGGATGGAAGGGAAAGAAGATGATAAATGATGAAAAGAGAAAGGGGGAAGACAGAAATTAATCAATGAAGGTAAGTGACGTAGGTGTGAAGGGTTAGAGAATATAGTGAGAATTGAGAGGTGAGAAATTGAGAGGAGGATGAGAGGTGTGAGGAGAGGAGAGTGAGAGTGATACAGAGGTGAGAGGTGAAATTGAAAGAGGTAGAGGTGAGAGGTGAGGGAGGTGAGGGAGGAGAGTGAAGGTGGTCTGAGAGGCAGGTGAGAGGAGGGTGAGAGAGAGAGGAGGATAAGAGAGGTGAGAGGTGAGGGAGAGGAGAGTGAGAGGTGATAAAGAGAGGAGAGAGGGGTGAGAGAGGAGGGTGAGAGATGTGAAAGAGGTGAGAGAGGTGCGAGGTGAGGGAGAGAAGGGTGAGAGGTGAGGGAGAGGAGGTGAGAGGAGGATGAGAGGTGAGGGAGAGGAGAGTGAGAGGTGATAAAAAGAGGAGAGAGGGGTGAGAGAGGTGAAGGGTGAGAGAGGTGGGGGTGGAGGTCAGGGAGAAAGGGTGGGGAGAGGTGAGATTGAGAGGAGGATGAGAGGTGGGGAGAGGTGGGGTGGAGGTGATGGAGAGAGGTGAGAGAGGGAGGGTGGAGAGTTGAGAGGTGAGAGGTGAGAGGTGAGGGAGAGGGGGTGAGAGGTGAGGGAGAGGAGAGTGAGAGGTGATACAGAGAGGAGAGAGGAGTGAGAGAGGAGGGTGAGAGAGGTGAAAGAGGTGAGAGAGGTAAGAGGTGAGAGGTGAGGGAGAGAAGGGTGAGAGGTGAGGGAGAGGAGGATGAGAGGAGGATGAGAGGTGAGGGAGAGGTGAGGGTGAGGGGAATAAGAGAGGTACGTGAGGTGAGAGGTGTGAGAGAGATGTGAGATAGATGAGAGGAGAATACGAGGGGTGATACAGAGAGAGAGAGAGAGAGAGAGAGAGAGAGAGAATAGCTTGATAATTGTGAGGTTAAAGAAAGAGATGTTAGACGAAGATGGAGAAAGAGACAGAGAGAAGAAAAATACATATACAAAATAAGAGTAAACAGGTATAGCTGATATGATATTAAAAAAAAATATTACTTAATGTTGGGAAATAGTTTTTTAACTAAATAACTAGACATAAAATCATATAATTAACCACTTAGATGTCCATAGCCAAATATACTTCGTTTACCAACTCACGCCGTCAGCCAGGTAAGTTTGGTGCCACGTGTCCCAGGTTGACTTAGCTAATTAACCTATATGACGTCAGCAATGTGGCTATGGTATGATACGTTACATAAATTGGTTGGTTATTTATCTTGATTACGAAAGTTTCACGACAATATTTAACTTTAGTGTTTATTAACGTCATTTTCCTGTTTAGGTAACCGTCCGAATGATAGGAGAAACAAGTGAGAATATTGGCAAATAAATCTGAATAATCTAAGCCAGAGTAAAGGAGTGAATCTTGTACCTGAACAAATAAATAATACAAGACCAAGAAGGCAACTTATCACTCACAGACGACTTAATTTGGCCTAACATCAGTCAAGTAAATTAGTACGTATCATTCAGGGCCTCGTAATTACATAGGTCCAGTAATCATGTCTACAGTGGCCTGGTAATCAGGCTGGCTGTAAGGGACCACCACTCATGTTGCACCACTAATTAAGTCAGATATGAGCCTGGGTGGAATAGTCTAATGCTCCCTCATATGGTGACGGGTCAAATAGTCCTTAGTCATTATGCACCTCCCAATCTAGTCATTAAGATTAAACGCCATTAGAAATAGGACCTATTATAAATGAGGACTATTATGATTGACCCCCAATGGCCTTCAAGTAATGAAGTTACTGGATGTTGTGAGGAACAGATGTTTGTTATAGTGGGGTCGAGGGAGGTGCCCTAAAGCTCAACAAAACAAACAATTATATCTCCTTATTGAAACACTCAAAATGTTCACAAACACTGGTTAACATTTTGCAGCACCTTTTTTTAACTTCCCCTGATTATTTCTTTTGTGTGTTTTATTAAGGACATTGTGTACAAAGGGAAGGTGGAAAATGTTAACCAGCTACGACAGAAAATTCTAAGAGCTGCAGCGTGTGTTACCAGTTCCATGTTTGCCAATACGTGGCAAGAAATTGAGTATGGTTAAGACTAAAAGTGCCCAAATTGAAGTCTACTAAGCAGACATAGGGAGAAAACTTTAGAGAAAATGTGTTTAATGCGAAATAAAATTTATACCGTTTATGGAGTGTTGTAGTTCTGGGGAAGTTAAACTAACGAGGAAAACTATATTTTTTCCGGAAACTGTAGCAACTGTATTTAGCTGTAAAAGTTGAACCTGTTGGCGAGGAACAATTCCAGTACTGATGTCTGAGAGGAAATTAAGGAAAAAATTTACCGGAGTTTACAGGACTACTGGTTGAATTTATATATTGAATCAAGAGAGACGTATGAATATATTATTTATTTTACCATATACTGTATAGTTTCGTGTTTTGTGAGGATACACATTAGTCTAGAAAAGTCTTTGTTTTGTCAAGAATCAAAACTAAATTGATTCTTTCTATGTGAGGGAAGCGATCATGATAGTTTATTGGCCTTTACAGATAAAAAAATATATATTTGAAAGCATGGGCTGATTATCTTATATAAAATTCTTACATCGCGTAAATGAATCTTTATACTTATCTGTTTTGCCAATCTATCTGAAAGTGTCTGAACTCTCCTAATTCTAATATCCCTAACGGGGTGAGGAGTACAAGCTCGAAAAAACGTACTCTAAATTTTATGAGGACAGAAGTCACTCGCTTCTACCAGACGAGATCACACGTCACCGATAAGGTTGAGGGGAACACCAACAACCATGACAAATTAAGAGTTTCCATACCATCTCTTGTTATTACCAAATGTCCTCACATATGTATATACATTTTGTGAGATGTATGGCTGATTTCTCATATTCATTACTGATTGTAATTATTTTCCTTGCGTTTTATTATTTACTGAACATTAATAAACGACTTAGATTCCTACAAATTAACTATTCTCAAAAAAATAATAAAATATTGCCTATGGATTTAAATTTAATCCTCATCAAGTTCGAGTGATCTTTTTGTATTAAACAGAAACTAATAAGACCAACCAAACACTTCACTGTACACATCCCGAAACGTGTATTCAAGTAGGTCAAACTTTACAAGCTGATATCAACATGAACTTTCAAAAGCGTTTTCAAGGATATACTTCACAACCAACCATTAGAAACAGACAGGTAGAGTTGTCATGTGGGACTGAGGTAGAGTCGTCATACGGGACTGAGGTAGAGTCGTCATACGGGACTGAGGTAGAGTCGTCATACGGGACTGAGGTAGATTCGTCATACGGGACTGAGGTAGAGTCGTCATACGGGACTGAGGTAGAGTCGTCATACGGGACTGAGGTAGAGTCGTCATACGGGACTGAGGTAGAGTCGTCATACGGGACTGAGGAGTCTCGTCATAGTGTGGGAGCAAAACATCCTCTTAAGGTTGAGGAGGTTAGGTTGCCCTTGATACCATCGCTTCCTTCAACGCTTCTCACCACAAGATGACACTGCAGACGCCCTTAGTTCTTCTTGAGGGAGCCGAGGCAGAACTCAACTAGCCTTTGCCAGTAATTGAAGTCTTTGACCCCACGTTGCAGCCACATTTCTGGTTCTCCGACCGAATCGAGACTGAATTTCACGGGCGGTGGAGAAAGGCAAGATTGTCGAGGGGCAATTCAGAGACGACAGAGTCAAAGGATTTCCACGAGGAGGAGAAGTGGCGTCACTTGCCTTGTGCTGGAAGTTTGTAAGACCTATCTCGCGACTCAACTGTTATTAGTGTTACCGCAAGTTTTATATTGCTACTCCTCTTGCGTTTCAGTGAAACATTACAAAGATTAAAAACAAAGAATATTAGCATTGTTTTTTTAAGGATTCCTTAAGGGTTTATAGTGTCGGAACAATTAATATATGTATATATATATATGTTGGAACAATTAATATATGTATATATATATATGTATATATATATATATATATATATATATATATATATATATATATATATATATATATATATATATATATATATATATATATATATATATATGCAAGTAACTCACTGTAGGTGCAAGGTGTTGACAATCAAGGAAGAAAAGCAGGTAACTACATCTTCAGGGTGAGTACAGAAGATGTGAATTACACGAAAGTGCTTGGGAACTTCTGTGTTTTCTTCTTTCCTTGTGGTTATCAGCATATTACATATGTTGTGCCCTTGCCTTGCCTGTGCCCCAAATTGTCCGCAATGTTTCTGTTCTTTTAACAAACGTCATTCAAACTAAGAAGAACATAACACCTAACGTCATGTATATGTTTAAAAATTACCCATCTTGAATATTGTGTGGCCTGACATCCCCGCGTGAGACTTGTGAAATTATGAAGGAAGTGGAACATGGATATGTACTCTCTCTGAATCCATGATGCAGGTCATCGGGTCTCAGCCCTAATGGGACTATCTTAACCTAATATGATCTGACCATTAGGCCCGGGCCCCATCACGAGTGGACTCAACACTAATGGTTACGTTAAGTTGGAGTCTATTAGGACCAGCTCATTTGACCATTCACCGCCTACAACAGTGAAAGTGTGTCCCAGAGGCCTATTTGCTCGCTAGGAGCAGTGCGGATGCAGCACACTGAATACTTAGCCCGGTGCTTAATAGTTTGGATCATCCTGGTAACTAAAGTACCTGAAACACTTCTTTAAAGGCAAGACTTCCCTGAGTATACATTACTGCGAGTGTCCACACACACACACACACACACACACACACACACACTCACAGACACACGTAGAAGAAAAAAGTGTTCAATATATTTATTCCTTGAACATTTACCCAAAAAACAAAAACAAATAGTAAACTATCACTGTGTCAGGGTCATATAAATCGTTGCAAAATGAAAAGACTTTTTGATACTCTGGACAGCGCTTAGTCATTGAAATATTAACGGGTAAAAATGCAGGTCTGTTTTAGAACTTCTGAGTAATTCAAGGAGAGGAAGGTCAGAGTGATACAGGCAGCTCTGGACTTTGTGCTGTCACATTTGTATGTGTGTTTTCCTTATATATATATATATATATATATATATATATATATATATATATATATATATATATATATATATATATATATATATATATATATATATATATATATATATATATATATTCTTCACTTTCTAGTCTTCCTTTCGATATATGTAAAGTTGTTCTATGTATACCTAAAAGAGGATTTGTAAATACATACACATTAACGATATCAATTCTTATCGTTGTATCACTGCAATATGTTACCAACCTCGCTTAAGAATTATGGACACATTACCTCGATAATTCCCTGGATAATTATTTCGAAATCTAGCACATATTCTTACTTAGAAAAGGAAAGCAAATAAAAATATCTTGAGGAAAAATACTTTGAAAACTTTCCAGAAAACCAAATTAGTATTTGATGTGTTATAAAAATTATTTATCTCTGTGTTTCTTAACAATATTTCGTATCTTCTTATCACTATTCACGCTAAGTAAAGAAAGAATTTTTGCTGAAAGGCCAGGGAAGGTGATTGACTGGTGCGGTGCGGGGATGAGAGGCTGAGGCTGCCTGACTGAAGCTTTAACTCAACCATTGATGGATGTAGCAAGCTGAGAGTGTGGGTGTAAAGGAGACTCGAGATGACACTTATTTTTCACACAAGGAAATCCCAGGCAATGTGCAGGTTGAAAGCCTGCCTGTTGATAATGCAAGATATATATACTGTAGAGAGAGAGAGGGGGAGGAGGTGGAGTGAAGGGCTTCCTGAATGTTAGAGTGTTTTGATCGTAAAGTAAGGAGTGGACGTTGTGAGAGAGGGAAAAAAACCGTTCTTCGAAAACCACGAAGAGAAAGAAAGAAAGCAAGAAGGAAAGGCGTTTTTATTATCAGTCTGTTGAGTGGAGGAGAGTGTGTGTAGAGAAAGAAGGAAAGAGTAAGATAGAGGGAAAGGTTGGAAATTATTTGCTATGTCTTTCCACTTGAAGTAAATGTTGTCATGTTATGTAATACAGTATATGGTTGCTCGCTCCCAGTGGACAGGAAGTAACTTTATGTTGTTACTGAGGCCAAAGATTTAGAGATGTGACATACGGCCATTTTTTTAAACATTCAGGGAGGTAAGGCCAAAGAATAATCCCGAACACCGGGTTTCTTTTAAATAACACGGCAAATAGATTCGTGAAATTCGAATAGCAGTCAGTATATTCGGGTTAATTTTTAGTAACCGTAATGCCGTAACACGAGAGAGGTGGTAGTTGTGATCCCTTACTATTGGCAGCCTGAGCAAGTCAAATGTATTGTAAGACTGATCAGGTGCGAACATTTCCCCCCAAAATATGTAATATATCCTAAGGTAACCTAACAAATACTGCTTATACCTGACTCCACCGGAACAACAACCAAACAGTGAAATATACTTTAGGATATTAATAAGTATCCCCAATGTTAAAACAAAACAAAAACACTATTAATGATGGTGTAGTCTTTTGAGAGATTAATATTATGGCCTACCATTTGAAGTGCCATTTATATATATACATTGCACAATAGTATATTACAAATTCAACCTTCATGATCCATTAAATTTCAGAATTTTACATAAACAAACAATTATTTAGTGAACAATAAAAGGGATTTATGAAAAGCGCGAGCCTCCAGTGCCAACAATACAAACACAATTAAAACATTCCCACTCTTGGTCTCCTCTTTAAATATCACTTATATTGAACTTTCAACTTTGCGACTAAATGGAAGGAGCTAAACGAAATGACCCTCACTAGATCATGAACACTCACACTGCCACACGTGACACCTCCATGGCCTCGAGGATTAAAGCCACAACTTTCATTATATTTTGCTTGAAAAGAAAACATATGAGATAAATCGTTGGTGTATAATTCGATTTTATTTACCATGAAAACGACACATAAGAGATAGGTCAGAGGGAGAAAATCTTCATTAAATTTCGTTTTTAAAAGATTCTGTGTATTCGATGGAGTAGAGGGCTAAGTTGCAGCTTGTATCTCTAATCACAACTTTGTGTATAAACAAATCAATAAGTTATCACAGCTGGGTGGTCTGAGGATATCCCGGACTCAAACAAGTGACCCTTAAGACAGGAAAAAAAAACACTGCATCCACTCAGCCACGGCACCCCAATATACCCTACCTAAGAGAGGCTATATTTAGTCTAGATCAGAATGATATAATCTGATTTATACAGTAAGTTATAATAATATAAAGTAGTGCAGTATAACCCATTAGAGGATGAGTTTGCACGTTGCTCATAACTAATTATTGGTTTAACAGACATAACAGTCAGTTAGCAGGAACTAGCAAGTACAGCCGCCGACTAGCAGGATCACGTCCACCGCGGCAACCAATTAACAGGATCAAGAAAGCAGGGCAAGCAAATAGGAGGCAGTCAGTAATCTAGCAAGAGCCCCTCAGCCAGCCAACTAGCAGACTAGCAAGGAGAGGCAGCAGCGCTCTCCGTTAGTGGATATTACAAAGTGTCGAGCCAAAACTGCCGTGGGAATGGTCCGGTTTCCTGATGATGCTTCGTCATGGGCTGAGTGAGTTGATAAAGTGGTCGATTGTTGAGTGATATACACGACCATGGCCAGGCGCCGTTGCTTTCAAGGCCTTTAATTAAAAGTCTTTATGTATATAATCACCAATTATCTTTAGGTTCATAATACAATAATTCACATTGAAACTTATATTCGTTATTGTCTTTTCGCCATTATTGGAACTGGCATTGCTTGAGACTTTCCTGTTATTATGCATGTGAAGAGAGAGTCATTCCTTTAACATAAGACCAGGCGTAGTGTGGCAGTAGCGTAAAATGAACCTTAGGTCAGCAAGGATCTGTGACTAGAGCGCACCATTATATGTATGAAAATTAAAGTTACTTTGTGTGTCTGTTCTGGAACGATGATAACATCAATACAAACCGAAGCATTAGTGATATTTTTATATTTTCATCCAACTGGTTTATACACAAAGTGCTTGAAGAGATACTTAACGTTAATAAAGTAAATGTAGGAAAAATTATAAAATACATATGAAGTAACAGTGATTCATAATTAAACTGACAATTGACGTTCGAACGCTTGATAAAATGTGATAAGGTCCCATCTCTGCCTCCTGGTGATTCAGGGTCATGCTTGTATTTGTAATTTGTGAACATCAAATTATAATAATATTGTTACACTTTACTCTTTATTGCATTAAAACTGAAAGAAAAATTGGCGTACGATTTAATTTAGTGAACTTATAACCAGTTAGATGCTCGATGTGACAATTGACGAAGGTGTTCATGGAACCTGACAAGACGTAAATTATAAATAATATTGTAAAAAAAAACTTCTAATACTTTCCTTTACAGAATAATTTACTCTAAATACCTAACAAATATAGTTCTTGCGACACTCGAGGTTTTTGTTCAAAGGCGTTAAAAAAACCTTGTAGTGACCTGACTACTTTATATACATACAAACAGGTGGCGGATTTTATTCTTTCAGAGGAAGTATAGCTACGTGTTAAATGATGGTGGTTGTGTCGACAGTGAGTTGAAAACACACGATATCAACGACGAAGGAGACGCAAACTATTTTATCATTAACAAATCTTACAACGTAGTTCCGGAAGCCATGAAGAAAGAAGCGAGGACAGAAAACTAAAACAGTCGTAAAGGAATCTGGAAACTAGAAGAGAAAGGCGTCGAAAGGATGCAGGCAGATAGGAACGTGTGTTGGGAGGGTTGCTGGAAAGATTGAAGTACTGGAAGTTATATATTGGCGGTTTTGGAAGTTGAAATCGTGGAACACTGAAAGATAAAACAAGAGTAGGCAGCAAGTAGAAAGAAGAAATACTGAAAGACAAAAGTAGAAAAGTTATATGTCGGAGGCGGGACTCAACAAAAATAACAACATAACAAAACAAATACACCGGAACAAGAAAATGTGAATATTGACAAGTAATGGTGATTGAAAATGGAGATTCTTGAAAGTCAAAATCAGGCCATAACTTATCCCAAAAATAATAGATCCTGAAGGACGAATATTGGAAGGCATCAAAGCCATCAGTGGCCAGCACAGGAGACGAAAAGTGCGGGCACCCAAAGCGGGGAATGCTGGAGGTTGAAGGAGTGAAGCACTGAAGCCTGAAGCGAAGAAAACTGAACCAGAAGTAAGGAGCTCTGAAAGTCACCATGGGTAGGATTCAAAGCCATACGCAGGGGGTGGCAAGAAAAAATTAGGAAAATGGTAAGTGAAATCCGAGAGAAAACTGAGGGTAAAAGGTAAAGGAAATCTTGTATAGAGGGACCAAATTTCCAGGAGAAAATTACTTATATCTTGCCCATCCCATGAGGTATATAAAGATGGCGCTCATGATATAGTTAGTAAAGGTACAGAAATTCAAATATTAAATTGATATAGCAGAAAATAGTGTTCTTGACATGTGTGAGAGTAACGATGGTACTTATCAAATTGCAAGTCGATGCACACACACACACACACACACACACACACACACACACCACGACTGATGACAGTTCCTCAAAATCATAATTGACTGAAGAGATGGATAAAAAGTGAAAACAGTTTTGCATATCATTCACGAAGGATTTCGATTCGATTACTAGTTCATCCAGAGATGTTTCCTGAAGTACCGTCTCTCTCTACTAACTACTATATACCGAAACTATACAACATTAAGCTCACAGTTACGTGTAACCAGCGACGAGTGACATACACAACAAGAGCCAATCAGCGTCCATGAATTACGACCTACTTCCGAGTCGCAAAAATGCCATCCGGATAATTGTAGTAATCGTCCAATCAGATCCGTCGGTATAAATCATGTGATATAGTTATATAAGTTTGAGCTGACATATATGATTACGTGACCTAAGAAAAAAAATGATATCTCTCAATGGAAAAAAGCGTCGGTCGATTTTTAGAGATCTCTAATTTACACACACACACACACACACACACACACACACACACACACACACACACATATTAAAATATCCTTTATCTATCCTTTGTTACCTAATCTAGCTGGTTAACTCAAGCTGACACATCTGATTGCTTCAATAGCAACAATACTACACTGAGAATATTTCATAACTAAAAATCTCTTCACCATTTTATCAGCAAAATTAATGCCGTAGCTGAAAAGAGACTCGTGTTGCTGCGTGTTTACATTTGTCTTTACATGGGAGGGGGGGGGTAGGGGGGAGAATAACACAGGAACATATGAAGATACGTTTTTAGTGCCTGAAGATACAAGCTTAACACGAGTTCAAAGGCTACCGTCAACATTACCTTCCCTCCGTTTGCCGTGTCCCTTTCCTTTCTACCTCTCTTCCTCCTCTCCTCGCTCCTCTTCCTCCCTTATGTTATTGCATCCACTTCCCTACCCTCTTCTCTCTCTCCCTCTCCTCCTAGGCTTCACTTTTCTCTCCTCTCCATCCTGTAACTTTAACTCCAACTCTCGTTTTCTCCCTTCTTCTGTCCTTCACATCCTCCCATCGTTTCCCAGTTGCCTTCCTTTTTCTCCTCTCCTTTTCCTCTTCCCCCTCCCCCCTCTTGTCCCCTAGCCTTCATCACTCCCTTCCCTATTTCCACCGGCAGGCGTCAAGGGAGGAGAGGAGGGGTGGTGGGGGGGAGAGGGGTAAAGGGTGTAAATGGGATGTTGGTTTAGGTGTGTTTGACTTGGACGACAATCTTAGCCTTGGGGTCGCCTCTGCTATAACTCACTGTGCAAATTCGTATCAACTAACATACAGGAACTTGTTTACTTTCACTCGACGCGAGCTCTCTGCTTGCAAAAAAAGAAAAAATATCTGCACCTTGAAAGTTGTGTAACTCTAGTGTAGGTGTATTTGTATTTTTCTGGTTGTGTGAGAGTTGTGAAGGTTGTTGACTAGCGTGCAATTGCTCTGGAATGATCAAGAGGTTATGGTGATGCAGTGTGGGAGCGGTTGCGTCAATAGATACATCTGTATGGAGCGTTAGCTATACCTGATAGGGATCTGCATATCAAAGAGATACGCAACAATGATTCCAGTCAGGTGCTCCCAGAGGAGACCACCTACACTAGCTAAAGTTTGTCATGGACTGGCCAGCAGCCGAGGAAATTAAACAGCGTTACCATGGATTCTGAGAGGAAACCAGCGCCACTACCTTCATTCAGTCAAGTGGTAAAGTAAAGGAAGTAGATAATGTTTATGTCAAAGATGATGCTAATCTGCACCAGAAACGTGTAGTTGATAAAATAAAAAGGATATGAATTATCGTAATTAGAAAAGTGAATGATCAGTATAAAATAAAACTGAGTGAAAGTATTTGGGGCAGTTATCACATATGACCCAGAAATTTCGTTCCTAAAATCAAGAACAAAAAGATAAAATAAATATTGACATTGGAATTGTCAACTTGACACAAAATTCATCTCGGGAGGAATGTAACATTTATTTTTAAGTTACATGTAATAGATAATTCGAGCTATGTTACATATTCCTCAAACACAAGATGCAAATTAAAATATTAATTTCTAAGGGAATTACCTGCATGGCAAAATGGAGAGTGTGTATGTGCGTTACACGTCCGGCAGCGACACCTGGCACTATAACCTGTACGACAATTGGGCCTGGCTATCATTGTTGATACAGCGGGACAATGGACGAGCAGTAGGAGCTGTCTAATTGGCCAGGCCTGAAGTACTGCCAATTCATATCTTGTGGAATGGGAGAATAGCCAGAGCAGTAAAGCTATTTGGATAAGTCTTGTTCCGCTGAATTCTGATGTTACTCTACGAATCAATTTATTAATACTGCAAGATAATAATCTTAGAATATTGCCAATTAGTTAATATACCTAAAGACATATATACAAGTGTTTACTATTATTAACTTACTAAACTTAAAGATAAAATATTCTTTAGAATTTAACATCAAATTGAGGTTATTCCACCTTTATGTGTAGTTGCGTGTTAGTGTCTGTAAACACAAACGAACTCACAAAACGCCTGGCATTACATAACAATATTTGGCACTGGGTATAGGTCGCAAGATCTCAGGGTGTCACTCTTCCGTAACACACTGTGACAAATAAAACCCGCCCACTTGGATGTCACACCCATGCTGTGTCTCTTGGGTGTAGTAAAGTGTGACGCCCGACCAGTCTCTTTCTCATATTCTTCTCTTGACGTCTGGTAGATCTAAGGTCTGTCTACCTTGCTCGGTCAGTTTGGCACTCGTCCCGGTATCTGTACACTTCATGTTCCTCTCATCTCTAAGGTTTCTTTCACATACGGGAGTCATCCTGGAGGTCGCTTGCCAACCATTACGCGGAGGTTGATCCAAGTAGACGCGGGCACTGTCACTTCTACTTTGGGTAAAGAAACAGAAGAAAGACAGACAAAGAGAGTGAGAGAAAGAAAGAGACATTAGTAGAGAACAAGAGATAGAGAGAGAAAATTACAGACAGATAGACAGACAGGCAAGCAGACAGACAAAAAGACAGAGAGAGGAGAG
>NW_024725668.1:0-25000 GCF_018991925.1 Homarus americanus | reverse complement strand
CTAATTTAACACAGATAGGATAGCTTCTTATGTATTAGGATATTTAATATTAAGGTAAATAAATGGTGGCAAAGGTGTGGCTATTGGGGGAGGCTGGAGGCCACGTTTAAAAAAAAAAAAAAAAAAAAAAAAAGTAGTAGTTGTAGTAGTAGTAGTAGTAGTATTAGTAGCAATCGCCATAATGGTCTGCAAGAAGGGGAGCTTCATATGCATGAGGCATGACGAGGAGTAAAAAGTCTCTATGATATGTTGAAATCTGCCGTGACGTCATGGTAGAACCGACCCTCCTTCCACTGGATGGCGAGATCTTCCAACATAGGACTTCAAACACATCTAACGAAGCCCGTGTTGACGTCAGTGCTCGAGGATTCTGGACGCTGGGACAGCAAGCTTTCTTCGACATCAGGATATTTTATCTCATGGCCGCATGTAACTGTAACCTAGGAACGAGAACGACAAGACAAGGGCATATGAGGAGAGAATTCAAAATGTTGATCAAGGCAGCTTCACTCCTCTAGTGTTCACAACCTCTGGTGGGAGGACCAAGTGCAAGATGTTTCTACGCCAGACTCGCGGAGCTGATCTCCGAACAGAAGCAGCAGCCAGAAGTTATGTTACAGCCTGGATGAGAGGATGTCGACTGTCCTTCTCTCTCCTTAGGTCTGCATTGTTCTGCCTCAGGGGAGCTAGAGCTTCGGCCTCAAAGCCGACAATGGTTGCAGATATTGACTATAAGGCATCTGTCACTGAATGCTGCATAGATCTGCGGCTCAACTAACTCAACACAGCTAGGGTAGCTACTTATGTATTAGGATATTTATTTTTATGGTAATGAAATGGCGGCGAAGGTGTGGCGATTGGGGGAGGCTGGAGGCCATTTATTAAAAAAAAAGAAGTAGTAGTAGTAGTAGTAGTAGTAGTGGCCGTCAGACTGACGCTCCGGTATCAGGAAACACTCCCCCCTCTTGGTAAATGTTGGCAGCTCCTGGTCTTCCCGAGGACCCGTGTGTGTTAGTAGTGGTGGTGGTGGAGGAGAGGTGGGGGTGCTGGAGATGGTAGAGGTAAAGGCAGGTGGGGGGGTAGTTGTGGTGCTGGAGATAGAGAAGATGGTGCTGGTGGTGATGGCTGTGCCGGAGGAAAGGCTGTGGAGATGGTGCTGAAGTGGTGTTGGGGAGTGAGCTGATGGTGGTGGTGGGGCAGTGGATAGGTGGTGATGGATATATAGGAGGTGGTGCTGGTGGAGGTGGTGCTGGAGATAGTGTTGGGAGAGGAGCTTATGGTGGTGTTGGAGGAAGGGCTAGTGACGGTGATGGTGCCCTCTACAGCTTCAGCATGTAAACAGATAAACTAGGCCGGCCCCTGAGAGCAAGTGGCTGGAGTTGTGTCATTCTTTACACATGATCCCACCCCAGATAAACTCCCACGGGGTCATGGCGCCCAAACAAACAGCTTCATAGAGTTACATGTTATTCAAAAGCTTATTTAATCTGTATGTAGAGTAGGTATTCATCTGATGGTAACGTCATGGTAAGCTGAGGTGGAGTTGAAAGCTTAATATCATGTCAAAGGAGTATAAGCTGCCGTAAAGCTTTGGTTAGTAAACGTCCCAGCTTAGTGAAATTGGAACAGCTTGGTAATAAAGTCATATAGTTCGGCACTAACACAATAAACGTTTGTCTGCAGCACAACACAATATCAACCATTATTATTTTTGTTTACTGTTTACAAATACTTGAGTAAACAAAATAAACAATGACCAGCAGACCCTCCCTCCCCCTACCCTCCCTCCCTCCCTCCCTCTCCCTCTCTCCCTCCTTCTCTCCCTCTCCCTCTCTATCCCTCACTTGTAAACATTTACCTGTGACTCTCCTTCATCTCATATTTAAATTACAATTCCTATTTAATGTAAGAGAAAATATCATTAATTATTCATCGACAAACACAAATAAACCCTTGAGACATAATACACTATACAACCTGTATAAATCATACACTCTATCACCTGTGTGCGTAATGTATCAAAATATACTGTATGTGTACTGTATATATGGAGAAACACCAAACGATATTCTCATTGGCAAAACAGCAGAGAATTTTTTTTAGATTTCTAATTGAGGAAGACTGAGGTTATGGGTGAGGAAGACTGAGGAAGACTGAGGTTGTGGGTGAGGAAGACTGAGGAAGACTGAGGTTGTGGGTGAGGAAGACTGAGGAAGACTGAGGTTGTGGGTGAGGAAGACTGAGGAAGACTGAGGTTGTGGGTGAGGAAGACTGAGGTGATCATGGGAGAGCTTCGAGTGGATCCCAAGAAGAAGAAGAAGAAGAAGCAGAAGAAGCAGAAGAAGCAGAAGAAGAAGAAGAAGAAGAAGAAGAAGAAGAAGAAGAAGAAGAAGAAGAAGAAGCAGAAGCAGCAGAAGAAGCAGAAGAAGAAGAACAAGAAGAACAAGAACAAGAAGAACAAGAAGAATAAGAAGAACAAGAAGAAATAAAAGAACTCTGATAATAACAAGAACGAAGATAATAAAAAAAAATCACAAAACAAAACAAAAACACTTCCATTGTCCTGAAAAAATGTAAAAACATTTAAATTCCCATTAATAAATCCACTAAACTCGTCTCACCTGTACGTAACACACAGATTAGTCACGGACGGCCCTTAATTAATCTGCTCTCAGGTAACTCTCTCTCACCTGTGGACGCGATTGACGCCCCATCCATCATCAACTCCAGGAAAATAATAATTTGCAAACTCAACCCTAACCTAACCTAACATAACGTAACCTAACGTAACCTGACATAACCTAACCTAACTTAACCTAACCTAACTTAACCTAAAGCTTCCCTCCTTCCCTCCCTCCTCGCCACTACCTGCCTTCTCCCTCCTTCCTCCCTCCACCCCCTAAACCTCCCTCCTTGATCGCTCAAGGATTAAATTACTTATTTGCTCCTACGAAACAGAAAACGTTTATGGATGGTTAAGTCATAGGGGAGGGGAGGAAAGAGACAGAGGGCAGAGGGGGGCAGAGGGGGCAGAGGGGAGGGTGGGCGGAGAGGGGAGGGGGTGGGAGAGGAAAGGATATTGATGAGAGAGAGAAAGGAGATAAAAGAAAAAGAGAGATATATTAAGATTTAAAAATAGAGTGATAAAGAGGGAAGGGAGAGAAAGAAAAATGTGTGTGAGAGAGAAAGCTGAGAAGACCTGAATAGTGACAAGATGAGGAGGTGTGGGCCGAGAGGGAGAGTGTGAGCCGAGAGGGGAGAGTGTGGGCCAGAGAGTGTGGGCCGAGAGGGAGAGTGTGGGCGAGAGTGTGGGCCGAGAGGAGTGTGGGCAGAGGGGAGAGTGTGGGCCGAGAGGGGAGAGTGTGGGCCAGAGGAGAGTGTGGGCCGAGAGGGAGAGTGTGGGCAGAGGGGGAAGAGTGTGGGCCGGGGAAGGGAGAGTATGGAGAAAAAGAGGAAGAGTGTGGGTGGAGGAAGGGGGTAGATGGAGGAGGTCACAACGATATGAGTGGAGCAGGTGGAATGGTCATAGAGCATCATCCACCCCTCCATCCATCCACCCCTCCACCCTCTCACCTCCTCCTCCCTCCCATCCCATCCCAACTACTATTCACCTCTATCCCACCTCCTCCCTTCACTTCCATCCACGAGTCATTCCCTTCCACCCCATCTATCACCTATCTCTACCCCTGCACACACACACACACACACACACACACACACACATCTTGTTTACCTCAGGGCTATAAACAATAAAAAATAGGTTTGTCCAGGATTGTGGCAGCAGAAAGAGGAGTGGGGGTGAGATGATGAAGGGGGTGTGGGGAAGTGGGGATGTGTGGGGAGAGTGGGGGAGGCATTCAGTAACGTGTTATATAAGCGACAGTTGAAACTATTATATATATATGAGAGAGAGACTTAATACAATTTTCTCCCTTAAATATCGTGACTGACCTGACAAGCGTTTCACATTTCCATCCAAAGTTGATTAGATCTGTAATGTTAGTATTGCTTGTCATCGATCAACTTTCAACTCATTAAGTCAATTGACTGACCTTTCGAAATACCACTGAATGACCTTAATATGACCTCCATCTCTTTCCTGCTGTAGCAATTTTTATTTTATTATTGTGTGAAATCTAATCAACAAATAGCTAATGAAAGGTAAGTGGATGGGAAGGTTTATTATTATTATTATTATTATTAGATAGTAGTAGTAGTAGTAGTAGTAGTAGTAGTAGTAGTAGTAGTAGTAGTAGTAGTAGTAGTAGGTGATGTTGTGGCCTCATCTCTCTGCCATCTGCCATAGCCTCCTCACCCCTGTAGTCAGAGTCATCAAGGACAGGAGTCAGAACAGACTTTGACAAGACCGTGCCTGATCCATCCGTCAAGGGGGGAACCTGAGGCCTAACATACAGCTTTTTGGGAGAGAGAGAGAGAGAGAGAGAGAGAGAGAGAGAGAGAGAGAGAGAGAGAGAGAGAGAGATGCGATCTAATCACCTTAATGCTGACTTAATCTAGCCTAACCTAACCTAACCTAACAAAACTATCCTATCCTAAGGGTATTTAATCATCAGGTAAATTAAGCTGGGAGACTAATCTTCGAATGAACTAAAGACAAAAATACACAGATCTGGTGCCTCAATAAGTAACGCCTGTACCCTAATGATTTAAGCAACACAAAGATGTAGTTACGATACATTACTGCCCTAGCAACCGAGCCGCATGTCTGAGTCACCATGGTTGCTAGGGAAAGACGAAAGTGGGCGGAGCTTATCGATAGGTCAATTCGCCTTCACCCTCCACCCTCTTTCTGCACCCTTATCTTCTACCCTCTTTCTCCACCCTCATTTTCCACCCTCACCCTCCACTCTCACCCTCACCTCCACCACCACCACCACCGCCACCATAATCACCATTACCAAACATCACTACTACAATCCCACACTACCACATGACCACTACCACCACACCACACCACACCACTACCACACCACTACCACTCCCCACACCCACATGAACACTACCCCCACACCACACCACACCACACCACTCCCCACACCCACATGACCACTACCCCCACACCACACCACCAAGATCACCGTCTATAGAACCTACTCATTGGTTGCCTAATCTCCAATCCATTCAACTATTCAACTCAGGAACATATTCAGAAGTTGGACTTGGATTAAATCTCCAGCCAGGTCTTTCATAACAAACCCTAGACTAATTAATGTTAAGGTATTCTACGGTGTTGTGTACCTCTGCCGTCTAGAGCTGGTCCCTTGAGATAACACCACCCAAGATCATTCTTAAGGTGTTAGGTTTACCTGTATGTACCTGTGTAAACACCTGGGAGAACAATGTGTTTTGTTTACATGAGAATGATGGTGATTAGGTGTACTTGTACCTGTGTAAGCAAAAACCTGGGAGTACCTGTGTTTTGTATACCTGTGGATGATGGAGATTGCCTAACTGAAAACACATTTCATCCATCCTTTACCTGACACAGTTCACCTCCACCTCTAACTCACTCTCCCTCACTGTGAAATAAAATCCTCAATGACACAAAAATAGTAACCTGTTCTCGCTCGGTATCGTAAAAATACAAATCACTTCATGTGCTCGATCGATATTTTAGGTGAATTTTCGAGGAAGAACGTAAAAAAAATATTAGAAATAATTAAGGCGGCGGTAAGTCTTCTCTCACAGGGACCAGGATCCAGCCACAGACCCTGTTAGAGCATTAACACTTTCCCCTGAGCTGGGATTCTCCTCTTCCTCTTTGATGTCAAGACTCCAAGCTTAATTTTTGTACCCAAGAGATGGTTTATCCTCTCCGTGATTAAATTATTTTCTGTTAATGCTCATAACAAAGGATGGAGATCTATTTATTGACTTTGAGATTAATACACGCCTCTGGGCTTTTTTAAAAGACGTTGTATGATATCCCTAAACTTACTCACACAACCGAGATGTAGTGTTAGGCAGTTTCGGAACGGCGGCGTCTAATTGGTTGATTTGCTACCAAGAGTAACGACGGGAAATATCGTGCAGGAGAAGCATTTCAGTATCCTTTTAATCAAAATGAATATTATTAAGATTATGAGTAAAAATATAGAGGTTTTATAAGTAAATAATTATCTATAATGATAAATTCCTAGAATATTTATCCATGCATGCAGCGAGATAATTAATTATTTGTGGATCAGACAGCGAGGTCATGGTGGCACCAACGACCAATCTCATTACAAAATTAACGCTATATATATATATATATATATATATATATATATATATATATATATATATATATATATATATATATATATATTCTATTTATATTTCCAGGGGCGAAAACACTGTTTCTATTAAAGGATAGGTTGGGTTGGGTTGGGTTGGGTTAGTTCATACCCGTCGTCTGTGTATATGTTAACAAGATGAACCAGTATATAACATTCCTCAACCTTACGACCAAATAAACCTGAGACAATCACCTTAGTGGAGCCCCCCTGTGTGCGGGCTGCCCTCTCACCTGCACTGAGGGGGTCAAGGTCACCCTTTCAAACATAAACAAACGTATAATATCCTCATGTCTAACTCTAATATTTATGTAAAGCTTAATGAAAAAAATAGTATCACCGATAATTTACGAAAACCATCTGAAGGTAAATATTACTTCTTTTTTTTAATTTCCTAAAAATAAAAATATACAAATTCTAAAAAAAATCTCAATGAAGGAAGGAAAAGTCTCTGTTACTCTATACTTAAGAAAAAAATACAACAATGGAGGACTCAATTTTCAGACCTTCAGGTATGATTGAGGTAAACCAAGACACCTGCAGGTATAAGACAGGTAGACAGGTATACAGGTAGACTCCATATATATATTTCTAGGTCCTTAGTTTGGTGCTCCAGGCAGTGGCACCACAACACACTGGAATTATAATCATTACCTTCAATTCTATTATTTTATAATTATGTGCATATATTTCTTTTCCTTGGGAGGTTGCAAGTGTATTATTATAATAATAATAATAATAATAATAATAATAATAATAATAATAATAATAATAATAATAATAATAATAATAATAATAATAATAATAATAATAATAATTCAAAAAAATAATAATATATTAATAATAATAATAATAATAATAATAATAATAATAATAATAATAATAATAATAATAATAATAATAATAATAATTCAAAAAAATAATAATATATTAATAATAATAATAATATTAATAATAATAATAATAATAATAATAATAATAATAATAATAATAATAATAATGAGAGCATTACAATAAACAGTTCCATTATTATTATTATTATTATTATTATTATTATTATTATTATTATTATTATTATTATTTCATCACCTATTTCACTATTATCCCAGTTTATTTTATCTTGTCGTTCCATCTTTATTAAAATTAAGTTAAGTTAGGCTAGGTTAGGTTAGGTTAGGTTAGGGTACTAATGAGCCTAGGAGATGCTAGGTTGGCCCAGTGCGAGTTGCCGAGTAACACATTAACACTTGAGCCGGGCACATAACTCCGGTCCCAACAGCATCGCCACACCGTCTACTGTCTACCACCTCCTCGTTCACGCCCTCCAGTCTCTCCGAGAGAGAGAGAGAGAGAGAGAGAGAGAGAGAGAGAGAGAGAGAGTAGGAGCGCCAGCATATTAGCGTGGGATCGACCAGTGTTCAGACAGCAGGACTTGAAGCTGCCATGCCCGGACTCACCCTCCCTCCCAAACGATTCCTTCCCTCTCCCTGGCCCTCCTCTCTGGCCCACCGTCCTCCCTGTCCCTCCCTCCTCCCTGTCCCTCCTCCTCCCTGGCCCTCCTTCCTGACCCACCTCCCTCCCTGGCTCAGTGTGTGTGTGTGTGTGTGTGTGTGTGTGTGTGTGTGTGTGTGTGTTATCAGGCAGTGAGATGGTCTGCTACCTACTGGTTTCTTCAATGATTAAAAAATAAAAAAATAATAAATAAAAATCAAGACGGCAACAAAGTCAAGTGATTAGCTATTGTGGTTCATGAAGGTCCTCTCATTAGCCAGATCATCTTCTTGACGAGGAGGTCTGGGTCTGGTACTACTGACGACCTACTGCTACAGACTCTCCCGGAATACATCTAGTCAAGAGGGTTAGATTTTTTTATTTTGGGTGGATGTTCTCGGAATGCTGATGACTTGGTTAGGTGATTGGTGGGTCAAAAGAAAGGAGGAGAGAGGCAGCATATAGAGAGAGAGAGAGGAGAGAGAGAGAGAGAGAGAGAGAGAGAGAGAGGGTAGAGAGAGAGAGAGAGAGAGAGAGAGAGAGAGAGAGGATGTCCTAAGGGAGGTGAGATCGCTTAGAAGATTTCAAAGTACGATTCTCTAGTCTATCTATCTATCTATCTATCTGTATTTACATTGCTGGTACCTTCACGACATCAGGTAAACGCTGTAAGCAAAAAGCAATACCTCAAGACCTGGGTGGCGAAGCCCTTCCCCAACTCCCCACACCCCCCCAACCCCTCGCTCTTCCTTCCTTCTCCCCTTACCCTCTCTCTTACTCCCTCCCACTTCTCTCTAACGCACACACACAACCATCTATACGTAGATCTCTTACAGGAAGTTCATGGCCGGGTTGTAGGTTGTTATGGTAGTTGTAAAAGACGGTTGTAGGTTGTGGCGGCTATGAGCTTTGGTAGTGGTTGTAAGTAGTTGTTGTAGGGTGTAGTAGTGGTTGTAGGTCATGGTGGTGGTTGTAGTTGTGGTGTGCGCGGGTGTGGGTTGTGGTTGTTGTGGTTGGTGTTGTCATAGTTGGTGATGGTGGATGTGGCATAACACACACACACACACACACACACACACACACACACACATTGTATTGATCAAGAGGCGTCGGTGGTAATTACTGGTGGAGCGGCCGGTGTGTGTGGCCAGGAGATGGTGTGGCCATGGATAGTGTGGCCATTGGGGATGGTGTGGCCATATGATGGTGTGACCAGGGGAGGGTGTGGCCACTAAATGGTATGGCCAGGGAATGGTGTGGCAGGCGATGGTGTGGCCAAGCAATGCTATGGTCAGGTGTGGCCAGGGAATGGTGTGGCGGCTGTTTGTTTTACATGGTAGCGTGACTTATTTATGATGCTTTTTCTACAGGTGAGGTTACTTGCTGATGTGTGTGTGTGTGTGTGTGTGAGAGGTGTGAGTGTGTGTGTGTGTGTGTGTGTGTGTGAGAGTGTGTGTGAGTGTGTGTGATATGCAATGTTTATCTGTCGTTGTCTTTGTGCTTTTCGTCTGTTTATCTGTTCCTCAACCTCTCAATTTCACTCCCCCACCTTTCCTGCCACCATCGGAATTCAGACACGCCAGGTACGACCAATCAACAGACTCGAGGTAAACAAAACACACGTGGGCATTTAATTATGGTAAAATCAACACCTCCTCTCGAAAAACCCACAAAGCCTTCGGTGAATAAATGACTCAGAGGAAAGTGCAAAGGTGAGTCTCTAGAGCAAGTGGATGAATAAGTGGGTCTATAGTCATTATCGTTGAGTCATTTTGATGGCGAGTCACTTAGAAAATACTATGTAAGTAGTCTGGATTTTATTCAGTGGTATGTAATTAAAATGTGAATTAATTTGAAAGTGTGAGTGAGTGAGTGAGTGAGTGAGTGAGTGAGTGAGTGAGTGAGCGAGTGAGTGAGTGAGTGAGTGAGACAATGGACCACAGTGAGTGAGACAATGGACCACCACAGTACATACATGAAACAGCACACAAAGCCACCTGGACAAAAAAAATTCACACACACACACACACACACACACACACACACACACACACCTAAGTACTGCAGACAGGAAAGACAAGAGAGATTGTCACCGGTTGTCTGAGCTCAACACCTGACCATTTACCAGGTGTGTGTGGGTGATTGATTGATTAGTGATTGAGCTGACCTTGCCAAGAGCGCATGTGTCTGTCTGACTGTCATGCCATGCCATCAAGACGGTGAGGCGTAATTGGCTTATGTAGCGGTGCCATGTTATAATTGTATCCTGGGGTGTCATGGTGTGTGTGTGTGTGTGTGTCAAAATGAAATTAATTAATCTCCACAAGAGACTCTCAATAAGAGGTGAGTATGTGGGGTCTCTCTCTCTCTCTCTCTCTCTCTCTCTCTCTCTCTCTCTCTCTCCTTCGGCAGGTTCTACCACATCTTGACAGCAACAAATGGTGTCTCAGTGCCAGGCTCCTCACTGGCACCCCCTGACACTCTCCCCTCCCCTACCCCTACCACACACACAACACAGTAATTCATCATATCCCTCTCCAACGCACTCATCGTGGTCATATATCCCTCTCCAACACACTCACTATAATCCACGTCAAACGAACCCCACCTAACTTAACCTAATCCAACCAAATTTAACCTAACTTTACCTAATTAAACGTAACCTTCTCTATCCAAACCAAACCAAAATTAAACCAAACCAAACCACCTTGGATCTCACCTTCCCTCCATCTCCCACAAAACCGACTTTATTCTGCATTGCTAAAATTTATACGCAATGTGTGTGTGTGTGTGTGTGTGTGTGTGTGTGTGTGTGTGAAGAACCTTCTGTTTAATTCCGGGTCCCTGAATTGACCTGTCAACCACCAGTTCCTCGTTAACGTGGATGATGAGCCAGGCTGAAGGGGGAAATGTCACAGTAGTTATGACTGGGTTAGGTCAGGTCAGGTCAGGTCAGGTCAGGGTTGACGTCAATAAATGTGTGTTGGGTTAATTGTATGCTCTCTCTCTCTCTCTCTCTCTCTCTCTCTCTCTCTCTACGTGGGAGTCTGAGAGGAGGAGGAAGAAAAGAAAGAAGGAGGGGAAGGAAGAGGTGGTTACGATAGGTTAGGTTAGATTAGACTAAACTCGGTTAAGTCAGGTCGACTAAGTACGTTACGTCATCACCCCCCCCCCCAAACAATAGTCTCCCGATGTTCATTTGTTTATGTCGATGGAACTGATAAACAAAAGAAGAAAAAAAAACTCTTTCTATCTCTTCATTTAAACTTTTCCTTTTCTTTATCGGTTATCGGGACCTGACTCACACCCCTCCGATATTTGGTTCGGATCTGAGGTCATGTTTTATGGCAGTGTTGATATCTAAACGTGGGTGGATACTGCCTTAGAGTTTACAGTGATAGGCTCGTGTGTGTGTGTGTGTGTGTGTGTGTGTGTGTGTGTGTGTGTGTGTGTGTGTGTGTGTGTGTGTGTGTGTGTGTGTGTGTGTGTATACTTGACGCAAATTATAACAAATGCTTCAGTAATCATCATTTGATAGTTGAGTGATTATCGAGATTATTTCTTGAGTAATTATTAATAGGTGAGGAATTATAGGGTGTGTGACAATTTTAAGATTAGTAGTTTGTGATTTGGAGACTAAGAATTTATATACCACGAAATTAAGACTATGATAAAACTGTGGTATTATGATATTTATGATTATTTTAATTATTATCATTATTATTATCATTATTATCATTATTTACTCTTAATCTCTAAAAAACAACTTCAAATCACCTCTTCATTTCTCCTTCCTTGATATATAAAACCTCACTTGATACTCTTAATCTAAATATACCTTAAAAATAACCTTTAAAAAGTTCCGGGTTCAGTATCTCACTAATGAAGGTGAACGCACAGGTGAAAAGGGTGAACGCCGTACCTGCCTCAACCCATTAGTGGAAGGGGAATTTGGGTTCAGTTTTTCAGACTCTGTGAATAGGTGTAGGATGGCTAGGGAGTAATGGGGGGTTGTAGGTTGGGTTTAATGGGTGAGGGAATAGGTGGAGGGTAATGGGTAAGGAGGAATGGGTGGGGGTAACCTAACCCAAACCCTCAATAAATCAATGAAGGAGGCAGGACTGCTAGGGGTGGGGGGCGTGGAGGGAGGGGGAGGGTTGGAAAGGGGGATGGAGAGAGGGAAAGAAGGAGAGAGGGAGGGAGGAAGAGGGGTCTGGAGGTAGAGAAGGAGGAGAAGGAAAGTAGGGATAGATGGAGGGATGGAGGGAGGGCTGAGGGAAAGAAGGGGGGAGGGATAGAGAGGGGGGGGCGTGGCAGACTCACCCCCATTTACGTGTTTGTTATTATAGGATGAAACTAAGGGAGGGGAGGGGAGAAGGGGAGGGGAGAGGGGAGATATTCTTATTTCTGAATGAACACTTTTTTTTTCATGTTCTTTCTCTCAATTGATGTGTAAGGTGATGTGCGGGACGGCCTTCTTTCTTCTCTGACACTCTATGTATGTATGTATGTATGTATGTATGTATGTATGTATGTATGTATGTATGTATATACTGTATGTATGTACTGTATGTATGTATGTATGTACTGTATGTATGTATGTATGTATGTATGTATGTATGTATGTATGAATGTATGTATCGCCGTCTGAGAGCGTGAGAGGTATAGCGAGAGACTGAACGAGAAAGAAATTTAACCTAAAATCTGGGATCCTCTCTCTCTCTCTCTCTCTCTCTCTCACTGCCCCATAAACCACGGGTTATTACACCTATGCATAAATTAATTAATACCTGAGAAAAGGTAAATATTAACACATAAATAATAAAGATTAAATTAGGCGTTTCATATATTTTTGGTAAGAGAAATAGAGATCAAGATTACTGACGGTGGGGAGGTTAGGTTAGGTTAGGTTAGGTTAGGTTAGGTTAGGTTAGGTTAGGCTAGGTTAGGTTAGGTTAGGCTAGGTTAGGTTAGGTTAGGTTAGGTTAGGTTAGGTTAGGTTAGGTTAGGTTAGGTTAGGGTGTTTAATCATGACGTCAAATAAACTGGGATGCCTAATCTTCACGTGATCCATATTAACTTGCCTTAATAATATGTTGAAGCACAGATCACTGAGACACTACCTCCACAAAACAACATTCAATCTATATTAAAGAATAGAATAATACATCTATTAACTTCATTCAGTAAGGACGCACTATGTTAACTCATTTGCATACAGAACAAAAGACAGTCATAACTTTATTCTCCCATAATAGCAAACCTAAAAAGAATCTTTCAATGCATCTACGCGTGAACCCTTACAGCACACGACGCATTGAACACCAAAGGAACTGGATTAATCCCTTAATGAGCGTTCGGCCAACCAGAATCCAAAATCCGCGACGGAGATACAAAAACATAAACATCTACCACTTGGAGGGGAGGGGGCCTGGATTCACCCCCTCCACCGGAAACCATGAAACAGCAGCGTGTAGAAACCCTATATCTACTCTGGGTGTCCAATTTCCTACCGTGGTTGCTATCGAATTTACCTAAAGTAGACTTTGTTTGCCAATGAAAGAGGATACCAGGGTGTAAACAACTCAGAGGACAAGTAAACAACTCTAGTCTACTGATGAGGGGAGTGGGGGGGAGGGGAGGGGTGGGGGAGTGTTTACGTCGGGTACTTTGGTGGAGTGAAAATGAATCCTCGGGGCATCACACACACACACACACACTCACACACACACACACACACACACACACACACACACACACACACACACACGACTGTAACACGAGCCATCCCCGTCATTCTCCATTAGTTACCTGTGAGCACACCTTGTAATGCGACCTTAACACCTGCATCTGCCACCCTCACCGCCACCAGGGAGGTCCAGCCAGGGTGTCGAGTTATCAGGGTAATGTTGGCTTATCTCAGGGCAGGGATAGAGTGGTTAGAAGACCTGAGTGGTCATCTCAGTGCAGGGATAGAGTGGTTAGAGGACCTGACTGGTTATCTCAGGAATAGACTGGTCAGAGAAGAAACTACTGCCTGTTTATCCAGTTACGTTCACGCAAGTTCCTCTCTCATCCCGACACTGTTATTCAATCCTTACGTGCCTTGTCTTATCTTCCTCTCTTCTGTCCCTCTTCTCTCCTCCCTTTCATAACCTTATTCATTTGCCTTATCATCTTGTCAACTCCTCTCCGTCCCTCATTATCGCCCTTCCCCTCATTTCCCCCTTTCCTTCTTACCACCTTAACTCCCTCCCTCATTCTCTCTTTTCTTCCTCCCTCCTCTCTCCCCTCACCTTCCTCCCTTCAGTTTCTCCGCCCCCTCCCCTCAGTCGCCATATCAAGAGAACTACCCTCGGGTTATTCAATCCTTAATCTTGAAAAATAATGAAAGAAAAATTCCTTTTAGCATCAACTAAAACGATTTTTTCTTTTTATTTCCCGGTCCTCTCCTCGCCCCTCACCCCACGAAAGACCTCCTACGCCCCCCTCACCCCACGACCTCTACGCCCCCCCTTACCCCCACGACCTCTACGACCCTTCCTGAAAAGAGGTCATTGAGGGGACAATACGTTCAGTCGCTTAATAAAACGACTTTAATTGTGGTATTTTATTATTATTATTATTATTATTATTATTATTATTATTATTATTATTATTATTATTACTGGAGGAAGCAGTTGCGTTAGTCAGCTCAATATCCGCCATGTTTCGCTGACTGATTCACTTTTGATGGTTTTAGGTCAATGGAAGAGTTTTTATACTTTTTATACATGTGTGACAGGTGTGTGAGGAGAGGGGCAGGTGAGGGGAAGGACAGGTGTGTGAGGGTAGGGACAGGTGTGTGTGAGGAGGGACAGGTGTGTGAGCAGAGGGACAAGTGTGTGAGGAAACGAACAGGTGTGTGAGGAGAGGGACAGGTATGTGAAGACCTTCTTACACAGGTGTGGTAACCTCTGACCTTAGGATTACAGGTGATCGATTAGGCTTTTCATTTTCACCTGCCTTTCTCCCTTCCCTCCCTCCTTCTCTCCCTCCCTTCCTCACCACATCACAGATCCCTCCCCCTTCCCTCTCACACCCCATCCCTCACTTTCCACCCAAAATACCCTTCCCATCACATCTACCCACACATACACCTTTCGCTATTCTTCCTCTCACCACCCATCCCACACCCACCCACACCCACACTCCACCCACAGCCATTACCTTCAACAGAATCCAGCCCACGCCCAATGAAAAAGACAGTCTGTTACCCCCTCCTACGAGTTATGTTCAGCAACAGTTCAATTGATCAGGTACATTTCAACCTTAGCCTACGCCATTTTTTCCTCCGCTATTTTTCCACGATACTTGTTTAATTAATCTGAATTTTTCTCCTCTGTATATTTTTGTATGGTCATGTCGAAACTGTGTCAAATTACAAGGATTTTTTATTTGATTTTTTTTTTTCTCTCGGGTAATTTTATATATGGCGCCAGATGCCTTGGGAGAGGTTATCGTACAGAGGAGGAGTGGTGGTGAGGTTAGGTTAGGTTAGAGAACGGTAAGGTTGGATTAGGTTAGGTTAGATTAGGTTTCGTTCAGCTGAGATCACATTAATTTAGGTTAAGATGGCGATTTGATTACGATGCGGCGGCTGAGTGGATAGAGCACTCGCCTCCTGTCTTAAAGGTCGCTGGTTCGTTCCTAGGTCACCCCCTAGTCCACCATCCATCCTAATTATACAGTTCATTTTCCTTCCTTCACTCCTTATCTAACCCCCTCTCTCTAATACCCTCCCTCCCTCCCTCCCCCCCTCCTTCCCTCTCTGTCTTCCTCCCGTCTTACCTTCCCTCCCTCCTTCCCTACCGCCCTCCCTACCTCCCTCCCTACCTCCCTCTCTCTCCCTATCTCCCTTCCGCCTCTACATTTCGACCCTATTTTAGATTAGGTTATTCCCCGCTGTCCATCACCCGAGCACACAAAGGGGACCTCCGTGTTATGGGGCACCTCAGGACCACAACCAACAACACGGCAGGGCGGGGCGGGGGCAGGGGAAGGACAGTGAGGAATTATTATGTACCAAACTTGAAGTATTATGAGGCCACAGAGACCATAGTTTAATGTGGGGCGGGGGCGGAGGGGTGGGAAGTGAGGTTGGGATGGAGGTGGGTGGAAGGGGTGTGTAAGTGCATTCTGTGGTTTACCTCGACGAATGGGGTTATTATTGAGTGGGGGGTGGGTAGGGTGGGGAGGTGAGTGGTAAGGGGGGGTGAGGTGTGGTGAGGAGGATGGAAAAAGTGCTGTTAAGTTCACTCACTCGTTACCCTTAAATACTGACTTTTACGGGGGTTGGGAGAGGGAGAAGGTGAGAGGAGGGAAGTGAAAGGAGACAGATGGGAGTTTGGGGAGGTGGGAAGAGAGAGAGTGAGAGAGAGAGGAGACTTAAACCCCTGCTGTGTCAACTAACGCCTGTCTGAAGAGATCACACAACATACGACGATTCAACATCCGGTTACAAGGCGTATCTACCCCCCCACCGTCCCCGAACCCGTGTCTAGTCACAGTCCAAGAGGTCGTAACTCTGGACTGTGACGGTCGTAACTCAAGGACACACGGGACCTCATGCACGGACTGACTCACAGACACACGGACGAAGAACGCACAAACAACACATCACGAACGACGGATTACTTGCAAGGGATTAGAGACACAGGTGGGATTAGATTTCTAAGCCGAGGGAGTGAAGGAGGACGGAAGTGTGGGAGGAAGGAGGAAGAAGAAAGACTGAAAGAAAGAAAGAAGGAAGGAAGGAAGGCGGGGAGGAGGGAGGGAGGAGGGTGTAGAAGAGGTAATGTCGCAACAAGAAAGTTTTAAAGTTTACAGTCGAGGTTGTTGACGGGGAACTTCACGCCTGAAAAAATATTCATTGTCTTCCTTCTGTGTGTGTGTGTGTGTGTGTGTGTGTGTGTGTGTGTGTGTGTGTGTGTGTGTGTGTGTGTGTGTGTGTGTGTGTGTGTTAGGTAGGTACTGAGCATCTCCACCACACCTTGGACAGATTACCTCAGAGAGAGAGAGAGAGAGAGAGAGAGAGAGAGAGAGAGAGAGAGAGAGGAGAGAGAGAGAGAGAGAGAGAGAGAGAGAGAGAGAGAGAGACTACGCCCTAACACTCTTGACCCCATTAACTTGGGAACGACACAGGTAGGAGGCAGGTTGGCATATCCTGTGGGCCTCCATTCCTCCTCCACACACACACACACACACACACACACACACACACACACACACACACACACACACACACACACACACAGTTTACAATTTCACAGCATCTCACACTCCTTTGGTGACTTGGGCGGTTCTAGCAAGGTCATAACCATTGAGGATCCACAGAGGGCTCCCTAAACCTTGGTGCCCAGAGTCAACTGGGCCTCCGATCTTTATTTTAAGGCCAGGAATGTCCACTTTACCCTCCTCCTCCTTCTCCATCCTCCCTCAAATGACATCCACCCTTGTCTCCTTCCCTCATTTCCCCCCTCCTCATCCCCTCTCCCTCTCCTCTCCTCCACCCATCCCTTCCCTCCTCTTTCCCCTCCCTCACCCCACCCTATCCCCTCTCCTTCCCCTCCAAACTCATCCTATTAAAGTATTACCAGTGGATAGTGTGGATGTGATTCTCCCTTTTGGGGTTTTAATCTTTATTTTATTTCTTTATTTGGATTATTGTTTCTGAGTCTGCCAAGTGCTTCTCCAGTCGTCTCTCGCCCTCATTATCTGCCTGGTGGCCCCTCCTGATCTTTCTCCTCTTTCCCCTACCTCCTCCTCTTCTTCTCTTTTCTTCTTCTCCTCTTTATTTTTTTTCTTACCCCCAACTCCTCATTTTTCTTCCTCTCCTGCTCTTCTTCTTCTTCTTCTTCTTCTCCCTCCTACTTAACCTTTATCATCTCTCCTCATCTTGTGCTCTCCGTCTTCAATCATCCATCCTAAGTCGTGTTTATTAATACATAACAGGTGATTCACTCGTTCACAGGTCGTAAACACAGGTGTGAACACGGCCCTTGGCTTGATATACCAGTCCGGGGATTGGTCCATGGATTAATTACGGCGCGACGTATAAAGCTTTCTTATTGGTCCATCAATGGGTTACGTCATGTATCACACACACACACACACACACACACACACACACACACACACACACACATAGCTTGAGGTTTAGCTGTCCTTACTCTTGGCATCTAATCTGTTGCATTCATCGATAAATTAGCTGTCCCAAGTCATAGCCTCTGCATAGATGCATAAAACTCATAGCTTACCTCAGCTTATGGGTAGTGAATCACTTCCAGCAAATATCTAAGGATTATATTTATCTTTTCTCGTCATGGCAGCTAAATTAAGAGCACGTAGTCATCCCATCTGTTAAATTAAGTGTATTAGCTTTCCTTGTAGCTGCAGGTAATATCCATAAGCTTAAATTAGCTTCTCCTGTACGTGTTAAATTCTTACATGTGATGCCCAGCCCCAAAAAATTAAGTTTCGAGGAGGAGGGGGGTAAGGGAACTGTGGAGGGGGCATGGGGAAAGGAAAAGGGAGGTGGAGAGGCGGAAGGGGGGAGATGGGGTGGGAGAGAGAGGAGATAGGAGGGTTGAGGGGAGGAAGGAGATCGGATTAGTTACGTTCCCGGGACCAAAGGTCAAGGAAATGAGGGTCCACAGGGTCATTGTTGGCACCAGATGGTCATAGTTAAACTAACCCACATCCAACCCACCCTCCACCTCCTCCAACCCACCCTAAACCTCCTCCAATCCACCTCCCAACCCCATATCCAACCCACTCTCCACAAAATATGCAAGATTCCATTACTCCGATTGTGGTTCTCTCTCTCTTCCTCAACCTTCCTCCCTCCTCCCTGCCCCCTACCGCCTGCTGGTCACACACACACACACACACACACACACACACACACACACACACACACACACACACACACACACACACACACACACACACACACTACTGTAGAGCAACAGATTGCATTTCAGGAACATATAAATGAGACCAAGAAGCAGAGGTCAGGCTCCCTACAGTACACCACACGGAGAAAAAATGTCAACTCCAGCGATACAAATCCCGAGAAGGAGGAGGAGGAGGAGGAGGAGGAGGAGGAGGAGAGGAGGAGGAGGAGGAGGAGGAGGAGGAGGAGGATTTTCGAGATCGGTTATATGATGAGACTATTCCCTAACAGGCCAATATCTATCTATCTATCATACCTCATGAAGAAAACCAACAGTTCACCCACACACCTGCCCACACTGGCCCCACACACACGCACACCTGGCCACACACCTGCACACACACCTGACACGCACACCTGGCCACACACCTGACCCACAACCACACACCTGACACACACACACACACACACACCTGACACGCACAACTGACACACACACCTGACTCTTCGCTCATCGTCTCCCCCACCAAGGTCCTGAAGAGTGTCTTGTTTTTCCCTCTCTTCCTTCCTACCTCTTCCTCTTCTTCCCTTTTCTCCCTCCTCCTCTGTCTCTCCTCTATACCTGCCTACCTCCCTTCCTTCCTGCCTCCCTCCCCTCCCCTTCTCTTTTTGTTTCCACCAAGTTAACTAATGATTGAGTTGCTATTGTTTCATTGAGGGCATTACCTGTTAAGTCCCTCAGGTCGATGACTCAGTCCCCCCCACCCTTCTTCCTCCTCCTCCTCCTCCTCCTCCTCCTCCTCCTCCCATCCTCCTCCTCCTCCTCCTCCTCCTCCTCCTCCTCCCCTTCCCTCCTCCTCCTCCCCTCCTCCTCTCACCTCCTCCTCCTCCTCCTCCTCCTCCTCCTCCTCCCACCTCCTCCTCACTCCCTCCTCCTCCTCCTCCTCCTCCTCCCCCTCCTCCTCCCTCCCCTCCTCCTCTCACTCCTCCTTCCTCCTCCTTCTTCGCCATTATACACCTGAGTACTATCGTCATTGTTCTTAAAGTGGAAAAAGGTCATTGTATTGGAAGAGCTTATGATTGTGCTCAAGGGGTTAAGTCATTGTACTCAAGGGTTGTCATTGTACTCGAGGTTGTCATTGTACTCAAGGTTAAGTCATTGTACTCAAGAGGTTAAGTCATTGTACTCAAGGGGCTAAGTCATTGTACTCAGGCTGTCATTGTACTCAAGGGGTTGTCATTGTACTCCAAGGTTGTCATTGTACTAAGAGGTTAAGTCATTGTATTCAAGGGATTAAGTCAGTCAATGTGGTGGTGGTAGTTAAGGTGGTAGGTGATGGATTATTTTTCCAAGATGATTATAATTTATAACGGTAGATCAGGAGCCTCTCTCTCTCTCTCTCTCTCTCGGAACTCCCAACTTTACTTTTCTATTCTTCCTCCTACTACCACTCTCCTCCTACTCTCCCACCTCTGTCCCTCCTACTCTTCCTCCCACTCCCTACCTCTGTCCCTCCATTCCCTGCCTCTCCCACTTCCTGCCTCCTACTCTCCTCACCTACGGCAGGACGCTAGGGAATAGACAGACACACATAGTCTCGCCACCACCCTCCTCTCTGCCCTAAGATTCTCATGTCTGGCTGCGTGTCTGTCTGTATGTCTGGCTGGATGGATAGCTGTCTGTGTGTGTGTGTGTGTGTGTGTGTGTGTGTGTGTGTGTGTGTGTGTGTGTGTGTGTGTGTGTGTGTTGTCCAGCGTCTATCAGTAATACATAATTCACCCGTTTGCAGAGAACATAAGAACATTTAATAAGTAAAATTAAAATTCAATATATAAATAAAAGAAATTAATGAAAAAATATTTAAAAATTTAATAAAAAATACAAATAAACACGAATAAATAAATAAATAAAACCTTAAAGATTAGACCACAAACCTAAAATGAAGAAGAAGAAGAAGAAGAAGAAGAAGAAGAAGAAGAAGAAGAAGAAGAAGAAGAAGAAGAAGAAGAAGAAGGTAACTAGCCCACCTCAAGAGCCTCTCTCACCTGGTCACACAGAGAGGTGTCGAGGAGAGCGCTTGGCTAATTAAGTACCTTTGTCACCTGTATGGAGGAGAAGAAGGAAGGAGGAGGAGGAGGAAGAAAAACTTTACGATGTGAAAGAAGACATACCAAGATTCCTATAAGAAAAAAAGAGAGAGAGAGAGAGTTAACACCATTACCTGATCGCAGCTTCATTTAGACAGGTAAGAGAAAGTGACAGGTAATTTACACAACATGAATATCAAGCATCAAGCGATAGGCCCGCCTCGGTAACCAGTGAGGGAGAGCTATAGGTAATTGGAGACACTTAGGGAGGGAAGGGGAGGAGAGGAGAGGAGAGAGGAGGAGGAGAGGGGAGGAGGAGAGGAGAGGAGAGGAGAGGAGGAGAGGAGGAGAGGAGAGGGAGGAGAGGAGGAGAGAGAGAGGAGGAGGAGAGGAGAGGAGGGGAGGGGAGGAGGAGAGGGAGGAGGAGAGGGAGGAGGAGAGGAGAGGAGAGGAGGAGAGGAGAGGAGAGGAGAGGAGAGGAGAGGAGAGGAGAGGGAGAGGGAGGAGAGAGAGGAGAGGAGAGGAGAGGGAGGAGAGGAGAGGAGAGACAGGAGAGAGAGGAGAGGAGAGGAGAGAGAGGAGAGGAGAGAGAGGAGAGGAGAGGAGAGGAGAGGAGAGGGGAGGGAAGAGAGGAGAGGAGAGGAGAGAGGAGAGGGAGGGGAGTGAGGTGGAAGGAAGAGAACGAGAGTACATTACAGAGAGGGAAGGGAGGATGGAGGGAAGCAGAGGAGAAGTAAGTAGAGAGGTTGAATAGTAACAAGGATGAGAGAAGATTAGAGGAGGAAAAGAGGGAAAGATGGTGTGTGTGTGTTTGTGTGTGCGTGTGCGTGTGCGTGTGTGTGTGTGTGTGTGTGTGTAACTCGTAATCTAGCAACATAGCAACTCAGACAACAAACAAACAGACAGACAGACAGACAGACACCAACGACTCACAGAGGTCTCCACGACGGGTTTGTTGACAAGGAAACTTTTACGGAGACAAAATCCGCTTTAGGCAACAGACGAGAGGAAGGAACCTGGCTTCATATGTTTCCGCCCTGTTGTATACAGTATGAGGCCCTTAACGCTGGTAATTACGGAGGCCCTCAACGACGGTACCACGGAGGCCCTCAACGCGGTACTACGGAGGCCCTCAACGCTGGTACTACAGAGGCCCTCAACGACGTTACTATGAAGGCTCTCAACGCTGGTACTACGGGAGGCCCCTCAACGACTGCAGTACTACGGAGGCCCTTAACGCTGGTACCACAGAGGCCTCAACGACGTTACTATGAAGGCTCTCAACGCTGGTACTACGGAGCTCTCAACGATCGGTACTACTGAGGCCCTTAACGCTGGTACTACGGAGGCCTCAACGACGTTACTATGAAGGCTCTCAACGCTGGTACTACGGAGGCCCTTAACGCTGGCACGGAGGCCCTTAACGCTGGTACTACGGAGGCCCTCAACGACGTTACTATGAAGGCCTCAACGCTGGTACTACGGAGGCCCTCAACCACGGTACCACGGAGGCCCCTCGCTGACCACGAGGCCTCAACGCTGGCGGAGGCCCTCAACGACGGCATTACACGGAGGCCCTCAACGTACGAAGCCCTTAACGACGGCACTACGGAGGCCCTTAACTACAGGTACTACGGAGGCCCTTAACGACGGTAACTACGAAGGTCTCAACGCTGGTACTATCGAGGCCTCAACGCTGCAACTACGGAGGCCCTCAACGACGGTAGACTACGGAAGCCCTCAACGACGGCACTACGGAGGCCCTTAACGACGGTACTATGAAGGCTCAACGCTGGTACTATGGAGGCCCTCAACCTGGTACCACGGAGGCCCTCAACGACGGTACTACGGAGGCCCTCAACGCTGGCACTACGGAGGCTCTCAACGCTGGTACCACGGAGGCCCTCAACGACGCAGTACTACTGGAGGCCCTCAACGCTGGCACTACGGAGGCCCTCAACGCTGGTACTACGGAGGCCCTCAACGCTGGCACTACGGGAGGCCCCTCAACGCGGTACTACGGAGGCCCTCAACGACGGTACTACGGAGGCCCTCAACGCTACTGTACACAATACATAACCACCCAAGTAGTATCGACCAATCACAGACGGTGCTCAATAATGAAGACAAATACTTGAGATGGGGCGCTGAGGAGGTCGTTGATTAACCCTATGGGCGGCAGGTGTACTCAGGTGTGTGTGTGTTACGCCTTTATATTCCGTCTAATTATTGTGATTAGATGATTGGGTCTAATCTAAATGGGATTCGAGCCTTTTAATCCGCGTAATTACAGTGATTGGATGGTTAGGTCTAATCTTTAAGGAATTATCACTGTACCTGTTGGCTTCACCTGTTGGTACTATATTGATGACCCGGTGTAATGTAGAAAAATCAATCCTTTACTCCATCTTATTATTAGTGATAAGAAGAACAAAGTTGACGACAGAAAGTGGGGAAGGGTGGAGAGAGACGCAGGGAGAGGTAGAGTAAGGAGGGAAAGGTAGGGTGACAGAGGGCGGAGGAAGAATTGTATGGGCCAAGCAGGAGGAAGGGAGAGTTGTATGGGTTGGCAGGAGGGAAAGCAGGGGCTAGCAGGGAGAAACAGGGAGGGAGGAATGGAAAGGTAGGGTGAGAGGAGTAGGGTGAGAGGGAGGTAGGGGTGAGAGAGGAGGTAGGGTGAGAAAGGGAGGTAGGGTGAGAGAGGAGGTGTGGGTGAGGAATGGAAAAAGTAGGTGAGAGAGGGAGGTAGGGTGAGAGGAGGTAGGGGAGAGAGGGAGGTCGGTGAGAGGAAAGTGGAGTGAGTGACGAAAAGGTAGGGGAGAGAGGGAGGTGAGGAGGGAGAGAGGTAGGGTGAGGAAATGGAAAGGTAGGGTGAGAGGATAGGGAGAGAGGGAGGTAGGGTGAGAAGAGGGAGGTAGGGTGAGAGAGGGAGGTAGGGTGAGGGAGGGAGTGTAGGGTGAGGGAGGGAGGTAGGGTGAGAGAGGGAGGTAGGGAGAGAGAGGGAGGTAGGGTGAGAGAGGAGTGGGGAGGGAGAGAGGTAGGGTGAGAGAGAGTGTAGGGGAGGGAGGGAGGAGAGAGGAGGGTGAGAGGGAGGTAGGGGTGAGGGAGGGAGGTAGAGGGAGAGAGGGAGTGTAGGGGAGAGGGGAGGTAGGGTGAGAGAGGGAGGTAGGGAGAGGAGGTAGGGTGAGGAGAGAGGTGAGAGTATGGGGAGAGGAGGTGGGAGAGAGGAGGTAGGGGTGAGAGAGGAGGTAGGGAGGAGGGGTGAGAGGGAGTAGGTGGGGAGAGGGAGGGAGGAGAGAGGTAGGGTGAGAGGGAGGTAGGGGTGAGGGGAGGTGGGGTGAGAGAGGTGGAGTGAGGGAATGTTAGGAGTAGAGAGGGAGGTGGGGTGAGGAATGGAAAGGTAGGGGTGAGAGAGGAGAAGAGAGGGAGAAAGGGAGAGAGTGGAGGTAGAAGAGAGAGGGAGAGTGAGGGAGGGAGGGGTGAGAGAGGGAGTGTAAAGGAGAGAGGGAGTGTAGGGTGAGAGGAGAAGTGAGGGGAGGTAGGGTGAGGAAATGGAGAGGTAGGGAGTGTGAGGTGAAGAGAGAGGAGGTAGGGTGGAGAGAGGGAGGTAGGGTGAGAGAGGGAGGTAGGGTGAGGAGGGAGGTGGGGTGAGAGAGGGAGGGGTGAGGGAGGGAGTGAGGGTGAGAGAGGGAGGTAGGTGAGAGAGGGAGGTGGGGTGGGAGGAAAGGTAGGGGTGAGAGAGGGAGAGAGTGAGGGAGGTAGGGAGAGAGGAAGGTGTGAGTGAGGAATGGAAAGGTAGGGGTGAGAGAGGGAGTGTAGGTGAGAGGAGGTAGGTGAGAGATGTAGGAGGAATGGAAAGGTAGGTATAAATGAAGGAGAGGGAGATAGGGTGAGGAATGAAAGGTAGGGTGGAGGAAATGGAAAGGTAGGGGTGAGAGAGGAGGAGTGAGGAAGATAAGTGAGAATGGAGGTAGGGTGAGAGGGAGGTAGGGGTGAGAGGGAGGTAGAGAGAGGTAGGGGTGGGGAGGGAGGTAGGGTGGAGGAATGGAGGTAGTGGGGAGGAAAAGGTAGGGTGAGAGAGGGAGGAGGAGTGAGGGAGGGAGGTAGGGTGAGGAATGGAAAGGTAGGGTGAGAGATGGAGGTAGGGTGAGGGAGGGAGGTGGGGAGGAATGGAAGGTAGGGTGGA
>NW_024725667.1:0-38344 GCF_018991925.1 Homarus americanus | reverse complement strand
ATCAGACACTTCCAGGTACACCACTTGGGTACACCTCAGACACTCCCCAGGTACACCCCGACACTCCCAGGCATACCGCTGTCACCTCCCAGGTACACCCCCTAACAATTCTGTTACACTGATTAATTCCCCAGGTACACCTCTGACAATCCCACCAGACAATCCCAGGTACACTTTGACACCTAGGTACACCCTGACACTTCCAGGTACACTCTGACACTCCCAGCCACTATACTCCCAGGTACTTCTCCGGACACCCCAGAACACCTTGACACTCCCCAGGTACACTTTACACTCCCAGGTACACGCTGACACTTGTACACCCTGACACACTTAGGTACACTGCCAACACTGACAGGAACACTTCCGACACTCCCAGGTACACCTCTGACACTCCCAGGTATAATGGCTGACAATTCTGGTACAGCCCTTAAGAATTCTGTGGCACACTTCACACACCCAGGTACACCTTGACACTCCCAGGTACACCTCTCATACTCCCCAGGTACACCGCTGACACTTCCAGAAACACCTCTGACACTCCCAGGCATTAATTCAATACTACCAGGTACACCTGATAATTCCCCAGTGTACACTCTGATACTCCCAGGTACACCTCCGATACTCCCAGGTACACCCTGACACTCTCAGAACACTTCTGACAATTTTGTGGCATCTCTGACACTCCAGGTACACCTCTGACACTTCCAGGTACACCCCTGACACTTCCAGGTACACCCCTGACACCCCAGGTACACCAATGACACTCCCAGGTACACCTCTGACACTCCCTGCACACCTCTGACACCCCCAGGTACACCAATGACACACTCAGGTGCCACTCTACAATTCCTGGTTCTCCCCTGACACCCCAGGTACACCAGACACCCCAGGTACACCTCTGACACCCCAGGCACTACTCTGACACCACAGGTACACCCCTGACACTCCCAGGTACACCACTGACACTCTCAGATACACCTCCGACACTCCAGGTTACACCCTGATACTCCCAGGTACACCTCTGACACTTCTGATACATCTCTGACACTCCCAGGTAGCCCGTTCACCCTGGGCACAACTCTGACAATTCCCCAGGTACACCACTGACACTACCAGATACACTCTATGACACTCTAGTACACCTGAAACTCCCAGTTTCACCCCCTGACACTCCCAGGCACACTGGACAATCCCAGGTACACCAAGCACCCCAGGCACACCTCTGTGACACTTCCAGGTGCCACCCCTGACACTCCAGGTACACCTCTGACACTTCAAGCAGCCACTGACACTTCCAGATACACCTCTGACACCCCAGGCACACCAATCACAGAATTCCCAAGTACAACTCTGACAATTTGGTACACCACTGACACCAACAGGTACACCTCTCTGACACTCCCAGGCACAATTCTGATACTCCCAGTTTCACCTCTGACACCCCAGGCATTACCCTGATACGCCCAGGTATATCTGACACCTCCCAGGTATTAACACACACTGCAAGATATACCTGACATTCCATGTAACACCCCAGACACTTCCAGGTAGACTCAGACACCCCAGGCCACCTTCAGACACACCCAAGGTACACCTCTGACACTCCCAGGCCACCCCCTGACAACACTCCCCAGGTACTCCTTTGACGCTCCCAGGTACCCTCCGGACACTCCCAGAACACCCCTGACACTCCCAGGTACACCTCTGACACTCCCAGGTACACTGCTGACACTCCCCAGGTACACCTCAGACACTGCCAGGTACACCTCAGACACTACCAGGTACACCCCAAACCATCCCAGGTACAGCTCAGACACTCCCCAGGTACACCAGACACCCCAGGCACACCCCAGGCACTCCCAGGCACACCTTCAGACACTTGGGGTACACCCCTGACACTTCCAGGTACACTCTGACACTCTAGGTACACCTCCACACCAGGTACACCAATGACACCCTAGGTACACCACTGACACTCTGTACACCTCTGACACTCCCAGGTACACCAATGACACTCCCAGGTACACCCCTGACACCTCCAGGCACACCTCTGAGACCCCTACAGGTACACCTCTGACACTTCCAGGTACACACCGGACAATTTGGTATACCCCGACAAATTCTGCAGGCACACCAATGACACTTGTACACTCTCTGGACACTCCCCTGGTACACTCTGACAATTTAGGTACACCAATGACACACTCAGGTACACCTCTTACACTTCTGGTTCTCTCGACACTCCCCAGGTACACCAGACACCTGGTGTACACCTCTGACACTCCAAGGTACTACTTTGACACTCCCAGGTACTCTCTGGACACCCCACACCTCTGACACCCCAGGTACACCACTGACACTTCAGTTACACCCCTGGACACTTGTGCACACTCTGACACCCCAGGTACACCTCTGATACTCCTGCACACCTCTGACACTTCTTGATACACCTCACACTCCCAGGTACACCAATCACACCACAACTTGATAGGCCCCAGGTACACCACTGACACTACCAGATACCTATGACACTCCAGGTACACCCTGACACTTGCAGTTACACCCCACAATTCCCAGGTACACCTCTGACAATCCCAGGTACACCTTAGGCACTCCCAAGTACAACTCTGACACTTCCAGGTACACCCCTGGACACTTCCAGGTACACCCCTAACACTTCCAGGTACACCTCTGACACTTCCAGATACACCCTGACACTCCCAGGCACACCAATCACACTCCCAAGTACAACTCTGACACTCCTAGGTACACCACTGACACTACCAGGTACACTGGACACTCCCAGGCAGTCACCTCCTGACACTTGCACACCTCTGACACTCCCAGGTACACCTCTGATACGCCGAGGTATATAACACAGACAATTCCAGGTACACCTCAGACACCTGCTGTACACCCTGACACTCCCAGGTACCTTGACGCTCCCAGGTACCTCCGACACTCCCAGGAACACCTCTGACACTCCCCAGGCACACCCTGACACCCCAGGCACACCGCTGACACTCCCCAGGTACACCAGACACTGCCAGGTATACCCCAGACACTACCAGGCACACCCCAAACACCCCAGGCAGCCCAGACACCTGTGCACACCAGACACCCCTGCACACCTCAGGCACTGCACACTCACACCCAGGTACACCTCTGACACTTCCATGTACACCCCCTGACACTTCCAGGTACACCTCTGACACTCCCAGGTACACCAGACGACACTTAGTACACCACTGACACTCCTGGTATACCTCTGACAATTCCCCAGGTACACCAATGACACTCCAGGTACACCTCTGACACTTCCAGGCACACCTCTCTGACAATTTGCAGGTACACCTCTGACAATCCCTGGTACACCCTCTGACACACCTAGGAACACTTGACACCTCCCAGGCATACCCCCTGACACTCCCAGGTACACCTCTGACACTCCTAGGTACACCTGACACTCCCAGGTACACCTCTGATACGCGCCCAGCTACCTCTGACACTTGGTATACCTCTTTGACACTCCCAGGCACACCTCTGACACTTAGGCACACCGATGACACTGCAAGATACACCTCTGACATTCCATGTACATCAGACACTTCCAGGTACACCAGACACTCCCAGGTACACTCAGACACCCTGGGTAGGTACGCCTCTGACACTTGCACGTACACCGCCAGACTTAAGGTACAACCCCTAACACTTAAAGTTACACCATTGACAATTTAAGGCACAATTTTGACAATCCCAGGTACCTCAGACAATCCCAGCACTTCTGACACTTCAGGTACACCCCCTGACACATTCAGGTACACCTCTGACACTCCCCAGGTACACCAATGACACTCCCTGGTACACCTCTGACACTCCCTGGTACACTCTGACAATTCCCAGGTACTCCAATGACACACTCAGGTACATCTCTGACACCAGGTACACCCCTGACACTTCAGGCACACCAATGATACTCCCAGGTACACTGCTGACACTTAGGTGCCACCGCCGACACTGCCTGGCACACCCCAGACACTGCCAGGTACACCCCTGTGACACTCCCCAGGTAAAGCCTGTGACACTCCCAGCAACACCAGACACTCCAGGCACACCTGTAGACACTCCCAAGTGCACCTCTGACACTCCCAGGCACACCCTGACACTCCCAGGTACACCTGGACACTTGGTACACCTCTGACACTTGGTACACTTCACAATACCCAGTTACACCTTGACACTTGAGGTACACCTCTCATACTCCTGTGTACACTGACACTTCCAGATACACCTCTGACACTTCCAGATATAAGGCCTCTGACACTCCCCAAGTACACCAATGATACTACCAGGTACACCCCTTGACAATTCCCCAGGTACACTTCGATAATTCCAGGTACACCTCCGATACCAGGTACACCAGACACTCCCCGGTTCACCTCTGCCACCCAGATACACCTCTGACACTCCAAGTACACGAATGATACACAGGTATACTCTGACACACTCCCAGGTACACTGGATAAATTCCCCAGGTACACCTCGATACCTCTGTACACCCCAGCCACCCTGGTTCACCTCTGACACTCTGGTTCACCTCTGACACCCCTGGCACACCTCTGACACTTCCAGGTACACCCTCTTACACTCCTGGTTCTCCCCGACACCCCAGGCACACCCTCCTCAGACACTCCCCAGGTGCCACCTCTGACACTCCTGGTAGTACTCACTCTGACACTCCCCAGGTACACTGGACACCCCAGGCACTCTGATACTCCCAGGTACACCCCTGACACCTGATACACCTGACACCCAGTACACCAATCACACTCCCACAACTCCTGACACTCCCAGGTGGCTGACCACTGACACTACCAGGTACAACCCCTGACACTCCAGGCACACCCCCCTGACCTTCCTGGGGTACACTCCTGACACTTGCACACTAATGACACTGAGGTATACTCATTGACACTCCCAGGTACACCAATGACACTCCCAGGTACACCTCTGACACTTCCAGGTACAATTCTGACACCCAGGTACACCTCTGATAACCCCAGGTACACCTCTGACACTCTCAGGAACACTTTCTGATACTCCCAGGTACACCTTTGACACTTAGGTACACATCTTGACACCCCAGGTACACTCCTGACAATTTGGTACACCTCTGATACGCCTAGGTATACTTGACACTCCCAGGTATACCCCTGACACCCAGGTACACCGATGACACTTCCATGCACACCTCTGACACTCCCCAGGTACACCTCTGACAAAATCCCTGGTACACCTCTGACACTCTCTCAGGAACACCTTTGACACTCCCAGGTACACTTCTGACACTCCCAGGTACACCTCTGACACTCCCCAGGTACACCTCCGATAATTCCCAGGTACACCTCTGATACGCCCAGGTATACCTCTGACACCCCAGGTATACTCTGACCTCCCAGGTACACCTCTGACACTCCTAGGTACACCGATGCAAGATACACCTCTGACATTCCATGCACATCAGACACCTGTGTACACCAGACACCCAGGCACACCTCAGACAATTCCCAGGTACACTTCTGACACTCCCCACGTACACCGCTGTCACCCCAGGTACACCCCTCTGGTCCCCAGCGTTACACCATTGACACTCCTGGGGAGTACACCTCTGACAAATCCCAGGTACACCTCACAGACAATCCCAGGTACACCTCTGACACTTCCAGGCCACCCCTGACACATCCAGTTACACTTGACAATTCCAGGTACACCAATGACACCCTGGTACACCCTGACACTCTGGTACACCTCTGACACTCCCAGGCACCAATGACACACCAGGTACATCTCTGACACTCCAGGTACACCTCTGACACTTCCAGGTACAATTCAATGATATTCCCAGGTACACCGCTGACACCCCAGGCACACTGCTGACACTGCCTGGTACACCCCAGACACTGCCACACAGGTACACCCCAGACACTCAGGTAAAGCTCAGACACTCCCAGTAACACCACACTCCCAGGTACACCCAGACACCTAAGTGCACCTCTGACACTCCCAGGCACACCGACACTCCCAGGCACACCTCCGACACCTCCAGGTACACCTCTGGACACTCCCCAGGTGTACACTTCACACACCCAGTTACACCAGACACTCCCAGGTACACCTCATACTCCCAGGCCACCTCTGACACTCCAGATACACTTCTGACACTTCCAGATACCTCTGACACTCCCCAAGTACACCTCCTGACACTCCCAGGTACACTGATACTCCCAGGTACACTCTGACACTTCCGATACACCTCTGACAATTCCCAGGTACACCAATCACACCCCAAGTACAACCTGACACCCCAGGTACACCACCGACACTAACAGGTGCCACCCTGACACTTCCAGGTACACCCCCCGACTCCCTTCCAGGTACAACTCTGACAATTTGTAGTACACCACGACACTGGAGGTACACCACTGACACCCCAGGTACACTAATGACACTCCAGGTACAATTTTTCGACACTTCCAGGTACACCTGACACTCCCCAGTACACCTCTGACAATCCCAGTACACTCTGACACTCAGGAACACTCTGATACTCCCAGGTACAATTTCTGACACCCCAGGTACACATCTGACAATTCCAGGCAAGCCACCCTGATAATTCTCGATACGCCTAGGTATACTTCTGACAATTTGCGGTACACCTCTGACAACCCTTGGTACACCACTGACACTTTGTGATCACCTCTGACACCCCAGGTACACCTGACACTTAGGTACACCCTCTGACACTCCAGGTACACCTCCGACATTCTATATAATACCTCTGATACGCCCAGGTATACTCTGACACTCCCAGGTATACCTCTGGACCCTCCCAGGCACACCTCTGACACTCTAGTACACCGATGACACTGCAAGATACAACTCTGACATTCCATGTACACATCAGACACTTCCAGGTACACCTCAGGACACTCCCCAGGTACACCCCCTCTCATACCCCAGGTACACCTCCTTCTGACACTTCCAGATACACCTCTGACACTTCCAGATACACCTCTGACACTGCACACCAATGATACAACAGGCACACCTCTGACACCCCAGTACACTCACACCCCAGGTACCTCCGATACTCCCCAGGTACACCTCAGACACTCTCGGTTCACTGACACTTCCAGATACACCTCTGACACCCTGGTACACGAATGATACTACCAGGTATACCTCTGACACCCCAGGTACAACCTGATACCCCAGGTACACCGGATACCCCTGTACACCAGCCATTCCCTGGTTCAATTCTCTGACACCCTGTTCACTTGACACTCCCCAAGTACACCCTGACACTCCAGGTACACCTCTTACACCCCTGGTTCTCCCCTGACACTTGGTGCACACCAGACACCCCAGGTACACTCTGACACTCTGGTACTACTCTGACACCCAGGTACACCTCTTTCGACACTCCCCAGGTACACCTCTGACAATTTGTGTACACCTCTGACACTTCCGGATACACCCTCTGACACTCCCCAGGTACACCAATCCCAATTCTAAGTAAAACCTTGACACCTAGGTACACCACACTGACACCAGGTACAACCCTGACACTTCCAGGTACACCTTGACCCTTCCAGGCACACCTCTGACACTCCCAGGTACACTACAATGACACCTGAGGCACCGAAATTTGGTGTACACCAATGACACTCCAGGTACACTTCGACACTTCCAGGTACACCTCTGACACTGGTGTCCACCTCTGACAATCCCAGGCACACCTCGACACTCTCAGGAACACCTCTGACACCTAGGTACACCTTTGACACACCCAGGCCACATCTAAAGGGACACCCCAGGTACACCTCTGAGACAATTCTAGGTACACTATATATGCCCAGGTATACCTCTGACACTCCCAGGTATACCTCTGACACTCCCAGGTACACACCGATGACACCTCCTAGGTACACTGATGACACTGCAAGATACACCTCTGACATTCCATAAACCCCAGACACAGGCACACCAGACACCCTGCAGTACCCCAGACACTCCCAGGCACACCCTGACATTCCCAGGCACACCGCTGTCACCCCAGGTACACCCCCCGACACTGCCAGCTACCCCTGACACTCCCAGGTACAACGCCTCTGACAATCCCAGGTACACTCTCAGTCGTAATCCCAGGTACACCTCTGACACCTCCAGGTGCCACCCCTGACACTTCCAGGCACACTAACGACACCCCAGGCACACCACTGACATCCCCCTGCACACCTCTGACAATTCTGCACTCCAATTTGACATTCCCTGGTTCACCTCTGACACCCCTGTTCACCTCTGACACTCTGGTACACCTCACAACCTAGTAGGTACACCTCTACAATCCCTGGTTCTCCCCTGACACCCAGTACACCTCAGACACCCCAGGCCACCCTGACACCCCAGGTACTACCTGACACCCCAGGTTCACCCTGACACTCCCAGGTCCACCTCTGACACCCCAGGTACACCTCTGACACCTGCAGTGCCACACCTCCGACACCCCTGCAGTTACACCTGTGAACACCCCAAGTACACCCCCTGACACTCCAGTGTACACCTCTGATACCACAGGCATACACCTCTGACACTTCCAGACAAACTCCTCTGACATTAATTCCCCAGGTACACCAATCAATCCCAAGTACAACCTGACACCCCAGGTACACCACTGACACTACCAGGTACACCTCGACACTTAGAAATTTTGACGCTGCCAGTACCGACAATTTGTGACACCTCTAACACTCCCCAGGTGCCACCAACAATGACAATTTGTACACCTCACACTCCAGGTACAGTCTCTGACACCCCAGGTACACCTCTGACACTCTTAGGTACACCCTGACACTCTCAGGAACATCTCTGACACTCCCAGGTACACCCCTTATTGGGGCCCCCAGGTGCCAACCCTTTTGACACTTGTGCAGGTACACCCCCTGACACTTGCAGGTACACCCCTGACACTTCCAGGTACACCTCTGGACACTCCCAGGTACACCAACACACCCTAGGTACACGACTGACACCTCCCCTTGGTACACTTCTTGTGGACACTTCCAAGGACACCAATGACACTTGGGGGTGGCACACCTCTGACACTTCCAGGCACACTGGGACACACTCCCCAGGTACACCCTGACAAATCCCTTGGTACACCTCTGACACTCTCAGAACACTCTCTGACCCTCCGCTGAGGTACACCCTGACACCCCAGGTACACGCCTATAATTTGCACACCTCCTGACACCCCAGGTACACCTCTGGATACGCCCAGGTATACCTCTGACACTCCCAGGTATACCTCTGACACTCCCCAGGTACACCCTGACACTCCCAGGCACACCGATGACACTGCAAGATACACCTCTGGACATTCCAGGCACACATCAGACACTTCCAGGCCAGGTACCCCTCTGACACTCCCAGCTACACCCCACACTCCCAGGCACACCTCTGACAATCCCAGGCACACCCAGACAATCCCAGGCACACTGACACTTCCAGGCACACCCCTGACACTTCCAGGCACACCCCTGACACCCCAGGTACACCTCTGACACTCCCAGGTACACCTCTGACACTCTCAGGAACACCACTGACACTCCCAGGTACACCTCTGACACTCCCAGGTACAACCCTGACACTCCAGGTACACCCCTGACACTCCAGGCACACTGACACTTCCAGGCACACCCCTGACACTTCCAGGCACCTCTGACACTCCCAGGTACACCTCTGACACTCCCAGGCACACCGCTGTCACCCCAGGTACACCCCTGACACTGCCAGTTACACCCTGACACCCCAGGTACACCTCTGATACCCAGGTACACCTCTGACACTTCCAGATACAACTCCTGACACTCCCAGGTACACCCCCTGACACTGCCAGTTACACCCCTGACACTCCCAGGCACACCCTGACAATCCCAGGTACACCTCAGTCAATCCCAGGTACACCTCTGACACTCCAGGCACACCCTGACACTCCAGGTACACCTCTGACACCCCAGGCACACCACACCCCAGGCACACCACTAACACCCCTGGCACACATCTGACACACTCCCAGGCACACCACCACCCTGGTTCTGACACTCCTGGCACACCTTTGACACACCCACGCACACCTCTGACACTCCCAGGCACACCACCGATACTCCCAGGCACACCTCGATACTCCCAGGTACCTCTGACACCCTGGTACACCTCTGACACTCCCAGGTACACTTCTGATACCCCAGGTACACCCTCTGACACTTCCAGATACACTCTGACACTCCCAGGTACACCAATGATACTACCAGGCACACCTCTGACACTCCCAGGTACACCTTCGATACCCCAGGTACACCTCCGATACTCCCAGGTACACCCCAGACACTACCTGGTTCACCTTGACACTCCCTGGTTCACCTCTGACACTACCTGGCACACCTCTGACAATCCCAGGCACACCTCCACAATCCCCTGGTTCTCCCTGACACCCCAGGCACACCCCAGACACTCCCCCAGGCACATCTCTGACACCCCAGGTACTACCTGACACCCCAGTCCACCCTGACACTCCCAGGCACACCTCTGACACTCTGTGCCACACCTCCGACACCCCAGTCACACCTTATACCCCAGGTACACCCCTGACACCCCAGGTACACCTCTGATACCCCAGGCACACCTCTGACACTTCCAGATACAACTCTGACACTCCCAGGCACACCAATCACACTCCCAAGCACAACCTGACACCCCAGGTACACCACTGACACACCAGGCACACCTCGACACTCCCAGGTACCCTTGACGCTGCCAGGCACCTCCGACACTCCCAGGAACACCTCTGACACTCAGGCACACCAATGACACTTGCACACTCTCACACCTCCAGGTACACCTCTGACTCTCCCAGGCACACCCTGACACCCCCAGGCACACCTCTGACACTCCCCAGGCACACCCTTACACTCCCTGGTTCTCCCCTGACACCCCCAGGCACCCCAGACACTCCAGGCACACCTCTGACACTCCCAGGTACTACTCTGACACTCCCCAGGCACACTTCTGACACCCTGCACACCCTCTGACACCCCCAGGCACACCTCTGACACTTCCGGATACACCTCTGACACTCCCCAGGCACACCAATCACACCCCAAGCACAACTCTGACACTCCAGGCACACCTCTGACACCCCAGGCACACCTCTGACACTCCCAGGCACACCACCGACACTCTGCACACCTCCTGACACTCCCCAGGTACTCCTCTGACACCCCTGGTACACCTCTGACACTAGGTAACTCCTGACATCCATGCACCAGACACCCAGGCACACCTCAGACACCCCAGGCATACCTCAGACACTCCCCAGGCACACCTCTGACACCCCAGGCACACCGCTGTCACCCCAGGTACACCCTGACACAGTTACACCCCTGACACTCCCAGGTCCACCTCTGACAATCCCAGGTACACCCCAGTCAATCCCAGGCACACCCTGCCACTTCCAGATACACCCCTGACACTTCCAGGCACACCTCTGACACTCCCAGGTACACCAATGACATTCCCAGGTACACCACTGACACTCCCCTGGTACACCCTCTGACACCCCAGGTACTCCACTGACATTCCCTGGTTCACCTCTGACACTCCTGCACACCTTTGACACACCCAGGCACACCTCTGACACTCCCAGGCACACCTCCGATACTCCCAGGTACACCTCCGATACTCCCAGGTACCCTCTGACACTCCTGGTACACCTCTGACACCCCAGGTACACCTCTGATACTCCCAGGTACACCTCTGACACTCCAGATACACCTCTGACCTGTACACCAATGATACTCACCAGGTACACTGACACTCCCAGGTACACCTCAGACACTACTGGTTCACCTTGACACTCCTGGTTCACCTCTGACACTCCCCTGGTACACCTCTGACAATCCCAGGTACACCTCTTGAAATCCCTGGTCTCCCCTGACACTCCCAGGTACACCTCAGACACTCCCAGGCACACCTCTGACACTCCCAGGTACTACTCTGACACTCCCAGGTCCACCTCTGACACCCCAGGTCCACCTCTGACACTCCCAGGTACACCTATGACACTCCAGTTACACCTCCGACACTCCCAGTTACACCCTGACACTCCCAGGTACACCCCTGACACTCGGCACACCTCTGATACTCCAGGCACACCTCTGATACTTCCAGATACAACCTGACACTCCCAGGCACACCAATCACACTCCCAAGCACAACTCTGACACCCCAGGCACACCACTGACACTACCAGGTACACCCTGACACTCCCAGGTACCTTGACGCTGCCAGGTACTCCTCCGACACTCCCAGGAACACCTCTGACACCCCAGGCACACCAATGACACCCCAGGCACACCTCACACTTCCAGGTACACCTCTGACACTCCCAGGCACACCTCTGACACTCCTAGGTACACCTCTGACACTCTCAGAACACTCTGACACTCCCAGGCACACCCTGACACTCCCAGGTACAACCCTGACACTTCCAGGTACACCCCTGACACTTCCAGGTACACCCCTGACACTTCCAGGCACACCTCTGACACTCAGGTACACCAATGACACTCCCAGGTACACACACACTCCCTGGTACACCTCTGACACCCCCAGGCACACCAATGACACTCCCAGGTACACCACTGACACTTCCAGGCACCTCTGACACTCCAGGCACACCGACTAACCCTGGTACACCTCTGACACTCTCAGGAACACCTCTGACACCCAGGTACACCTCTGACACTCCCAGGTACACCTCTGATACGCCCAGGAATACCTCTGACACTCCCAGGTATACCTCTGACCCCCCCAGGCACACCTCTGACACTCCCAGGTACACCGATGACACTGCAAGATACACCTCTGACATTCCATGTACACACTCAGACACTTCCAGGCACACCCCAGACACTCCCAGGCACACCTCAGACACCCCAGGTACACCTCTGACACTCCCAGGTACACCGCTGTCACTCCCAGGTACACCTCTAACACTCCCAGTTACACCCTGACACTCCCAGGCACACCTCTGACAATCCCAGGTACACCTCAGACAATCCCAGGCACCTCTGACACTTCCAGGTACACCCCTGACACTCCAGGCACACCTCTGACACTCCCAGGCACACCAATGACACACCTCAGGCACACATCTGACACTCCCAGGTACACCCCTGACACTTCCAGGTACACCAATGATACACCCCAGGCACACCGCTGACACTCCCAGGTGCACACCGCTGACACTGCCAGGTACACCTCAAACACTGCCAGGTACACCTCAGACACTCCCCAGGCAAAGCTCAGACACCCCAGTAACACCTCAGACACTCCCAGGTACACCCTGACACTCCCAAGTGCACTCTGACACTCCCAGTTACACCTGACACTCCCAGGCACACCAATCACACTCCCAAGCACAACTTGACACTCCCAGGCACCACTGACACTACCAGGCACACCACACTCCCAGGCACCCTTGACGCTGCAGGTACACTGACATTCCCAGGAACACCGTGACACCCCTGGTACACCTCTGATTCTCCCAAGTCACCTCTCACACCTCCAGGCACACCTCTGACCCTCCCAGGCACACCTCTGACACCCCTAGGCACACCTCTGACACTCTCAGGCACACCTCTTACACTCCCTGGTTCTCCCCTGACACTCCCAGGTACACCTCTAGACACTCCCAGGCACTTTGACACCCCAGGTACTACTCTGACACTCCCAGGTACACCCTGACACTCCCAGGCACACCTCTGATACTCCCAGGTACACCTCTGACACTTCCGGATACACCTCTGACACTTGGTACACCAATCACACTCCAAGCACAACTCTGACACTCCCAGGTACACCACTGACACTACCAGGTACAACCCTGACACTTCCAGGTACACCGACCTTCCAGGTACACCTCTGACACTCAGGCACACCAATGACACTGGAGGTACACCACTGACACTCCCAGGCACACCAATGACACTCCCAGTGCACACCTCTGACACTTCCAGGTACACCTCTGACACTCCCAGGCACACCCTGACAATCCCAGGCACACCCTCTGACACTCCAGGCACACCTCTGACACTCTCAGAACACCTCTGACACTCCCCAGGCACACCCTGACACTCCCAGGCACACCTCTGACACTTCCAGGTACACCTCTGACACTCCCCAGGCACACCAATGACACCCCAGGCACACCTCTGACACTTCCAGGTACACCTCTGACACTCTCAGGAACACCTCTGACACTCCCAGGTACACCTCTGACACCCCAGGCCACATCTGACACTCCCAGGTAAAGCTCAGACACTCCCAGTAACACCTCAGACACTCCCAGGTACACCTGTGACACTCCCAAGTGCACCTCTGACACTCCCAGTTACACCTCCGACACTCCCAGTTACACCCGTGACACTCCCAGGTACACCTCTGATACTCCCAGGTACACCTCTGACACTTCCAGATACAACTCTGACACTCCCAGGTACACCAATCACACTCCCAAGTACAACCTGACACTCCCAGGTACACCACTGACACTACCAGGTACACCCGGACACTCCCAGGTACCTTGACGCTGCCAGGTACTCCTCCGACTCCCAGGAACACCTGTGACACTCCCTGGTACACCTCTGATCTCCCAGGCACACCTCTCACACTTCCAGGTACACCTCTGACCCTCCCCAGGTACACCTCTGACACCCTAGGCACACCTCTGACACCTCAGGCACACTCCTACACTCCCTGGTTCTCCCCTGACACCCCAGGTACACCTCAGACACTCCCAGGCACACCTTGACACTCCCCAGGTACCTCCTGACACTCCCAGGCACACCTCTGACACTCCCAGGTACACCTCTGATACTCCCAGGTACACCTCTGACACTCCTCCGATACACCTCTGACACCCCAGGTACACCAATCACACTCCCCAAGCACAACTCTGACACCCCAGGTACACCACTGACACTACCAGGTACAACCCTGACACTCTCCAGGTACACCCCTGACCTTCCAGGCACACCTCTGACACTCAGGTACACCCAATGACACTCCTGAGGTACACCACTGACACTCCCAGGCACACCAATGACACTCCAGGCACACCTCTGACACTTCCAGGTACACCCTGACACTCCCAGGTACACCTCTGACAATCCAGGCACACCTCTGACACTTCCAGGCACACCTCTGACACTCTCAGGAACACTCTGACACTCCCAGGCACACCTCTGACACTCCCAGGTACACCTCTGACACTTCCAGGCACACCTCTGACACACTCCCAGGTACACCAATGACACCCCAGGTACACACCTCTGACATCCAGGTACACCTCTGACACTCTCAGGAACACCTCTGACACTCCCAGGTACACCTCCTGACACTCCCAGGTACACATCTGACACTCCCAGGTACACCTCTGACACTCCCAGGTACACACCTCTGATACGCCCAGGTATACTTGACACTCCCAGGTATACTCACTGCAAGATACACCTCTGACATTCCATGTACACCTCAGACACTTCCAGGTACACCTCAGACACTCCCAGGCATACCAGACACCCCAGGTACACCCCTCTGACACTCCCAGGTACACCGCTGTCACTCCCAGGTACACCCCCTGACACTGCCAGTTACACCCCTGACACTCCCAGGCACACCTCTGACAATCCCAGGTACACCCCAGTCAATCCCAGGTACACCTCTGACACTTCCAGGCACACCCCTGACACTTCCAGGCACACCTCTGACACTCCCCAGGTACACCAATGACATTCCCAGATACACCACTGACACTCCCTGGTACACCCTGACACTCCCAGGTACTCCACTGACATTCCCTGTTCACCTCTGACACTCCCCTGGTACACCTTGACACACCCAGGTACACCTCTGACACCCCCAGGTACACCTCCGATACTCCCAGGCACACCTGATACTCCCAGGTACTCCTCTGACACTCTTGGTACACCCTCTGACACTCCCCAGGCACACCTTTGATACTCCCAGGCACACCTCTGACACTTCCAGATACACCTCTGACACTCCCAGGTACACCAATGATACTACCAGGCACCTCTGACACTCCCAGGTACACCCAGACACTACCTGGTCCACCTTGACACTCCCTGGTATCACCTCTGACACTCCCTGGTACACCTCTGACAATCCCAGGTACACCTCTACAATCCCTGGTTCTCCCTGACACCCCAGGCACACCCCAGACACTCCCAGGCACACCTCTGACACTCCCAGGTACTACCTGACACTCCCAGGTCCACTTCTGACACCCCAGGCACACCTCTGACAATTCCCCAGTTACACCTCCAACACTCCCCAGCCACACCGTGACACTCCCAGGTACACTCTGACAATCCCAGGCACACCTCTGACACTTCCAGGCACACCAATGACACTCGGAGGCACACCACTGACACTCCCAGGCACACCAATGACACTCCCAGGCACACCTCTGACACTTCCAGGCACACCTCTGACACTCCCAGGTACACCTCTGACAATCCCAGGTACACCTCTGACACTCTCAGGAACACCTTTGACACTCCCAGGCACACCTCTGACACTCCCAGGTACACATCTGACACCCAAGGTGCCATCTCAGACACTCCCAGGTACACCTTCTGACACTCCCAGGTACACCTCTGATACGCCCAGGTATGCCTCTGACTCTCCCAGGTATACCTCTGACACTCCAAGGCATACCGATGACACACCCAGGTACACCGATGACACTGCAAGATACACTTGACACTCCCTGGCACACCTCTGACACCCCCAGGCACACCAATGACACCCCAGGCACACCACTGACACTTCCAGGTACACCTCTGACACTCCCAGGCACACCTCTGACAATCCCTGGCACACCTTGACACTCTCAGGAAAACCTCTGACACTCCCCAGGTACACCTCTGACACCCCAGGTACACCTCTGACACTCCCAGGTACACCTTCCTGACACTGCACACTCCTGATACGCCCAGGTATACCTCTGACACTCCCAGGCATTCTGACCCTCCCAGGCACACCTCGAAACTCCCAGGTACACCGATGACACTGCAAGATACACATCTGACATTCCATGCACACATCAGACACTTCCAGCTACACCTCAGACACTCCAGGTACACCCTCAGACACTCCCAGGTACACCTCTGACACTCCCAGGTACACCGCTGTCACCTCCGTACACCTCAACACCCCCAGTTACACCCCGACACTCCCAGGTACACCTCTGACAATCCCAGTAACACCTCAGACAATCCCAGGTACACCTCTGACACTTCCAGGCAACCCTGACACTTCCAGGCACCCCACTCCCAGGCACACCCAACGACACCCAGGCACACCTCTGACACCCCCTGGCACACCCTGACACCGGCACACCACACACTCAGGTACACATCCGACACTTCCAGGTACACCCAGACACTTCCAGGTACACAATGATACTCCCAGGTACACCGCTGACACTCCCAGGTACACCGCTGACACTGCCAGGTACACCTCAAACACTGCCAGGTACACCTCAGACATACCAGCAAAGTCAGACACTCCCAGTAACACTCCCCAGACATCTCAGACAATCAATTGCACCTCTGACACTCCTGATTACACCTCCGACACTCCCAGTTACACCTGCACACCTCCAGGTACACCTCTGATACCAGTACACCTCTGACACTTCCAGATACAACCTGACACTCCCCAGACAACAATCACACTTCCCCAAGTACAACTCTGACACTAGGTACACCACTGACACTACCAGGTACACCCAGACACTCCCAGAGTACTCCTTTGACGCTGCCAGGTACCTCCGACATTCTCCCAGGAACACCCGTGACACTCCCCAGGTACACCCCTGATCTCCCCAAGTACACCTCTCACACTTCCAGGTGGACCTCTGACACTCCCAGGTACACCTCTGACACTCCTAGGTACACCTCTGACACTCTCAGGTACACCTCTTACACTCCCTGGTTCTCCCCTGACACCTGGTGACACCCTCAGACACTCCCAGGTACACCTTGACACCCAGGCACTACTCTCACACCCCAGGCACCTCTGACACTCCCAGGTACACCTCTGATACTCCCAGGTACACCTCTGACACTTCCGGATACACCCTGACACTCCCAGGCACACCAATCACACTCCCAAGTACAACCTACACTCTAGGTACACCACTGACACTACCAGGTACAACCCTGACACTTCCAGGTACACCCCTGACCCTTCCAGGTACACTCTGACACCCCAGGTACACCAATGACACACTCTGGAGGCACCACTGACACTCCCAGGTACACCAATGACACTCCCAGGTACACCTCTCTGACACTTCCCGGTACACCTCTGACACTCCAGGCACACCTCTGACAACTCCCAGGTACACCTCTGACACTTCCAGGTACACCTCTGACACTCTCAGGAACACCTCTGACACTCCCAGGTACACCTCTGACACTTCCAGGTACACACCCTGACACTCCCAGGTCACACCAATGACACTCCCCTGGTACACCTCTGACACTTCCAGGTACACCTCTGACACTCTCAGGAACACTCTGACACTCCCAGGTACACCTCTGACACTCCCAGGTACACATCTGACACTCCCAGGTACACTTCGACACTCCCAGGCACCTCTGATACGCCCAGTATACCTCTGACACCCCAGGTATACCTCACTGCAAGATACACCCTGGCATTCCATGTACACCTCAGACACTTCCAGGTACACCAGACACTCCCAGGTATACCTCAGACACTCCCAGGTACACCTCTGACACTCCCAGGTACACACCGCTGTCACTCCCAGGTACACCCCTGACACTGCCAGTTACACACCCTGACACTCCCAGGTACACCTCTGACAACCCAGAACCACCTCAGTCAATCCCAGGTACACCTCTGACACTTCCAGGTACACCCCTGACACTTCCAGGTACACCTCTGACACTCCAGGTACACCAATGACATTCCAGATACACCACTGACACTCCCTGGTACACCTCTGACACTCCCAGGTACTCCACTGACATTCCCTGGTTCACCTCTGACACTCCCTGGTACACCTTGACACACCCAGGTACACCTCTGACACCCCAGGTACACCTCCGAATACCCCAGGTACACCTCCGATACTCCCAGGTACACCTCTGACACTCCCTGGTACACCTCTGAGACTCCCCAGGTACACCTTGATACTCCCAGGTACACCTCTGACACTTCCAGATACACCTCTGACACTCCCAGGTACACCACGATGCCACCAGGTACACCTCCTGACACTCCCAGGCACACCAGACACTACCTGGTTCACCTTTGACACTCCCTGGTATCACCTCTGACACTCCCTGGTACACCCTGACAACCAGGCACACCTCTCATAAATCCCTGGTTCTCCCCCTGACACCCCACGCACACCTCAGACACTCCCAGGTACACCTCTGACACCTCCAGGTACACTGACACCCCAGGTCCACTCTGACACCCAGGTACACCTCTGACACTCCCAGTTACACCTCCAACACCCCAGTTACACCCATGACACTCCTCCCAGGTACACCTCTGACAACCGGTGACACCTCTGACACCCCAGGACACCTCTGACACTCTCAGGAACACCTCTGACACTCCCAGGTACACCTCCTGACACTTCCAGGTACAACTCTGACACTCCCAGCTACACCATGACACTCCCAGGTACACCTCTGACACTTCCAGGTACACCTCTGACATTCTCAGGAACACCTCCTGACACTCCCAGGTACACCTCTGACACTCCCAGGTACACATCTGACACTCCCAGGTACACCTCTGACACTCCCAGGACACCGATGACACTGCAAGATACACCTCTGACATTCCATGTACACCCTCAGACACCTCCAGGTACACCTCAGACACTCCCAGGTACGCCTCAGACACTCCCAGGTACACCTCTGACACTCCCAGGCACACCGCTGTCACTCCCAGGTACACCCCTGACACTGCCAGTTACACCCCTGACACTCCCAGGACACCTCTGACAATCCCAGGTACACCTCAGTCAATCCCAGGTACACCTCTGACACCTCCAGGTACACCCCTGACACTTCCAGGTACACCCTGACACTCCCCAGGTACACCAACACACTCCCAGGTACACCACTGACACTCCCTGGTACACCTCTGACACCCCAGGTACACCTCTGACAACCAGGTACACCCTCAGTCAATCCCAGGCACACCTCTGACACTCCAGGTACACCCCTGACACCTCCAGGCACACCTCTGACACTCCCAGGCACAATGACATTCCCAGGTACACCACTGACACCCTGGCACACCCTGACACTCCCAGGTACACACCACTGACATTCCTGGTTCACCTCTGACACTCTTTGGTACACCTTTGACACACCCAGGTACACCTCTGACACCCCAGGTACACCTCCGATACTCCCAGGTACACTCGACACTCCCAGGTACCCTCTGACACTCCTGGTACACCCCTGACACTCCCAGGTACACCTTGATACTCCCCATGCACACCTCTGACACTTCCAGATACACCCTGACACTCCCCAGGTACACCAATGATACTACCAGGCACACCTCTGACACTCCCAGGTACACCAGACACTACCTGGTTCACCATTATTTACTCCTGGTATCACCTCTGACACTCCTGGTCACCTCTGACAATCCCAGGTACACCTCTTACAATCCCTGGTTCTCCCCTGACCTCCCAGGTACACCTCAGACACTCCCAGGTACACCTCTGACCTCCCAGGTACTACTCCTGACACTCCCAGGTCCACTTCCCAACCTCCCAGTTACCCGTGACACTCCAGGTACACCCCAACCTCCCAGGTACCTCTGATACTCCCAGGTACACCTCTGACACTTCCAGATACAACTCTGACACTCCCAGGTACACCAATCACACTCCCAAGTACAACTCTGACACTCCCTGGTACACCACTGACACTACCAGGTACACCTCAGACACTCCCAGGTACTCCTTTGACGCTGCCAGGTACTCCTCCGACACTCCAGGAACACCTCTGACCTCCAGGTACACCAATGACACTCCCAGGTACACCTCTCACACTTCCAGGTACACCTCTGACCTCCCAGGTACCTCTGACACTCCCGGTACACCTCTGACACTCTCAGGAACACCACTGAACCACTCCCAGGTACACCTCCCAGCACTCCCAGGTACAACCACACTTCCAGGTACACCCCTGACACTTCCAGGTACACCTGACACTTCCAGTGCCCAGGTACACCTCTGACACTCCCAGGTACACCTCTGACCTCCCAGGTACACCTCTGACACGCCCATGTACACCTCTGATGCATAGGTATACCTCTGACACTCCCAGGTATACCTCTGACACTCAGTTACCTCTGACACTCCCTGGTACACCGATGACACTGCAAGATACACCTCTGACATTCCATGTACACATCAGACACTTCCAGGTACACCTCAGACACTCCCAGGTACACCTCCAGACACTCCCAGGAACACCTGACACTCCCAGGTACACCGCTGTCACTCCCAGGTACACCTAACTACTCCCAGTTGCACCCTGACCCCAGGTACACCTCTGACAATCCCAGGTACACCTCAGACAATCCCAGGTACATCTCTGCACTTAGGTACCCCTGACACTTCCAGGTACCTCTGACACTCCCAGGTACACCAATGACACTCCCAGGCACACCTCTGACACTCCCTGGTACACCTCTGACACTCCCAGGTACACCAATGACACACTCAGGTACACATCTGACACTTCCAGGTCACACACCTGACACTTCAGGTTCACCAATGATACTCCAGGTACACCGCTGACCTCCCAGGTACACCTTGACACTGCCAGGTACACCTCCAGACACCGCCAGGTACACCTCAGACACTCCCAGGTAACCTCAGACCTCCCAGTAACACCTCAGACACTCCCAGGACCTACAGCCTCCCAAGTGCCTCTGACACTCCATGCACCTCTGACCTCCCAGGTGCACCTCCGACACTCCCAGGTACACCTCTGACACTCCCAGGTACACTTCTCACACCCAGGTACACCTTTGACACTCCCAGGTACACCTCTCATACTCCCAGGTAAACCTCTGACACTTCCAGATACACCTCTGACACTTCCAGATACACCTCTGACACTGCCAGGTACACCAATGATACTACCAGGTACACCTCTGACACTCCCAGGTACACCTCCGATACTCCCAGGTACACCTCAGACACTCCCAGGTGCAGCTCAGACACTCCCAGGTACACCTCTGACACTCCCAGGTACTCCTCCGACACTCCCAGGAACACCTCTTTCACTCCCAGGTACACCTCTGACACTCCCAGGTACCATGACACTCCCAGGAATACCTCAGACACTGCCAGGTACACCTCAGACACTACCAGGTACACCTCAGACACTCCCAGGTACAAGCTCAGACACTCCCAGGTACACCTCTGACCTCCCAGGTACTCCTTTGACGCTCCCAGGTACTCCTCCGACACTCCCAGGAACACCTCTGACCTCCCAGGTACACCTCCTGACACTCCCAGGCCTGGACTCCCAGGTACACTCTGACACTTCAAGGTACACCTCCTGACCTCCCAGGTACACCAATGACCTCCCAGGTACTGACCTCCCTGGTACACCTCGACACTCCCAGGTACACCAATGACACTCCCAGGTACACCTCTGACACTTCAAGTACACCTCTGACACTCCAGGTACGCCTCTGACACTCCTAGGTACACCTCTGACACTCTCAGGAACAACTCTCCAGGCACACCTCTGACACCCCAGGTACACCGCTGTCACCCCCTGGTACACCCCAACACTCCCAGTTACACCATTGACACACCCCAGGTACACCTCTGACAATCCCAGGCACACCTCAGACAATCCCAGGCACACCTCTGACACTCCCAGGTACACCAATGATACTCCCAGGTACACCTCTGACACCCCTGGCACACCTCTGACACCCCAGGTACACCAATGACACACTCAGGCACATCTGACACTTCCAGGTACACCACTGACACTCCAGGTACACCATGATACTCCCAGGCACACCGCTGACACTCCCAGGCACGCCGCTGACACTGCCTGGCACACCCCAGACACTGCCAGGCACACCCCAGATACTCCCCAGGCAAAGCTCAGACACTCCCAGTAACACCCTCAGACACTCCAGGTACACCTGTGACATCCCAAGTGCACCTCTGACACTCCCAGGCACACCTCTGACACTCCCAGGCACACCTCCGACACTCCAGGCACACCTCTGACACTCCCCAGAGGCACACTTCTCACACACCCACAGGCACACACTTTGACACCCCAGGCACCTCCTCATACTCCCAGGCACCTCTGACACTTCCAGATACACCTCTGACACTTCCAGATACACCTCCTGATACACTCCTGGGCACATCAATGATACTACCAGGTACATTCCTGACACTCCCAGGTACACCTCCGATACTCCCAGTACACCTCCGATACTCCCTGGTACACCTCAGACACTACCTGGTTCAATTCTCCTGAACACAATAATTGCAGGCACACCTGATACTCCCCAGGCACACCCGGATACTCCCCTGTACAACCCAGACACTCCCTGGTTCACCCTGACACCCCTGGTTCACCTCTGACACTCCTGGTACACCTCTGACACTACCAGGCACATCTCTGACACCCCAGTTACACCTCCGACACTCCCCAGTTACACCCCGACACTCCCAGGTACACCCTGACACCTCCCAGATACACCTCTGACACTCCCAGGCACACCACCACTGACACTTCCAGGCACAACCATGACACTCTCCAGGTACACCCCTGACCCTTCCAGGTACACCCTGACACTCCCAGGCACCAATGACACTGGAGGTACACCACTGACACTCCCAGGCACACATCTGACACTCCAGGTACACCTCTGACAATCCCAGGCACACCCCTGACACCTCTTCAGAACACCTCTGACACTCCCAGGAAAACCCTCTGACACTCCCCAGGCACACATCTGACACTCCCAGGCAGCCACCTCTGACACTCCCCAGGCACACCTCTGATACGCTCAGGTACCTCTGACACTCCCATGCATACCTCTGACACTCCCAGGTACAATCGATGACACTGCAAGATACACCTCCTGACACTCCCAGGTATACCCCTGTGACACTCCCCAGGTACATCTCTGAGTACTCCCAGGCACACTGCTGTCACTCCCAGGTACACCCTGACACTGCCAGTTACACCCCTGACACTCCCAGGTACACCTCCTGACAACTTGCAGGCACACCTCAGTCAATCCCAGGCACACCTGGACAATTTTAGGCACACCCCTGACACTCTCCAGGCACACCCTGACACTCCCCAGGCACACCAATGACACTCCCAGGCACACCACTGACACCCTGGTACACATTTGACACCCCAGGCACTCCACTGACATTCCCCTGGCACCTCTGACACTCCCTGCACACCTTGTCACACCTGGTGCACACCTCTGACACTCCCCAGGTACACCTCCGATACCCCAGGCACACCTCCGATACTCCCAGGTACTCCTGACACTCCTGGCACACCTCTGACACTCCCAGGTACACCTCTGATAATTCTGTGAACACCTCTGACACCTCCAGCAGATACACCTCTGACACTCCCAGGTACACCAATGATAATTACTAGTACACCTCTGACACTACCCATGTACACCTCCGATACTCCAGGTACACCAATACTCCCAGGTACACTCTCAGACACTACCTGGTTCACCTTTGACACTCCCTGGTTCACCTCCTGACTCCCTGGCGCAACCTCTGACAATCCCAGGTACGCCTCTACAATCCCTGGTTCTCCCCTGACACTCCTAGGCACACCTCAGACACCCCAGGTACACCCCTGACTCTCCCAGGTACTACTTCTGACACTCCCAGGCTGTCCAATTTCTGACACTCCCAGGCACACCTCTGACACTCCCAGTTACACCTCCTACACTCCCCAAAGTCACACCCGTGACACTCCCCAGGCACACCCCTGACACTCCTGTACACCTCTGATACTCCCAGGTACACCTCTCTGACACTTCCAGATACAACCTGACACCCCAGGTACACCAATCACACTCCCCAAGCACAACCCCACACCCCAGGCACACTACTGACACCACTAGGCACACCTTCCTGACACCCCAGGTACCTTGACGCTGCCAGTACCTCCGACACTCCCCAGGAACACCTCTGACACTCCCCAGGTACACCAATGACACCCCAGGCACATCTCCTCACACTTCCAAGCACACCTCTGACACTCCCAGGTACACCTCTGGCACTCCTAGGTACACCTCTGACACTTAGAACACTCTCTGACACTCCCCAGGTACACCTCCTGATACTCCCAGGTACAACTTCACACTTCCAGGCACAATTCCCTGACACTTCCAGGCACCCTGACACTTCCAGGCACACCTCTGACAGCCCCAGGTACACCAATGACACTCCCCAGGTACACCACTGACACTCCCTGGTACACCTCTGACACTCCCAGGTACACCAATGAAACCCCAGGTACACCTCTGACACTTCCAGGCACACCTCTGACACCCTGGTACACCTCTGACAATCCCCTGGTACACCTCTGACACTTTCAGGAACACCTCTGACACTCCCAGGTACACCTCTGACACTCCCCAGGCACACCCTCTGAATTTGCAGTACACCCTGACACTCCCAGGTACACCCTTCTGATACGCCCAGGTATACCCTGACACTCCCAGGCATACCTCTGAAACCCCAGGCACCTCTCTGACACCCCAGGCACACCGATGACACTGCAAGATACACCCTGACATTCCATGCACACACTGTGACACTTCCAGGCACACCTCAGACACCCCAGGCACCCCCAGACACCCCAGGCACACACCTCTGACACTCCCAGGCACACCGCTGTCACTCCCAGGTACACCCCCTAATACTCCTCCCAGTTACACCCCTGACACTCCCAGGTACACCTCTGACAATCCCATGCACACCCCAGACAATCCCAGGTACACCTCTGACACTTCCAGGTACACCCCTGACACTTCCAGGTACACCTCTGACACTCCCCAGGCACACCAATGACAATTCCCCAGGCACACCTCTCTGACACCCCTACACCTCTGACACCCTAGGCACACCAATGACATACTCAGGCACACATCTGACACTTCCAGGCACACCCCTGACACTTCCAGGCACACCAATGACACTCCCCAGGCACACCGCTGACACTGCCAGGCACACCTCACACACCGCCAGGCACACACCCCAGACACTCCCAGGCAAAGCTCAGACACCCCCAGTTACACTGCAGACACTCCCAGGCACACCCAGACACTCCCAAGTGCACCTCTGACACTCCCCAGGCACACCTCTGACACTCCCCAGGCACACCTCCGACACTCCAGGCACACCTCTGACATTCCCAGGCACACTTCACACACCCAGGCACACCTTGACACCCCAGGCACACCTCTCTGAGCACTGTGGTGCCACCTCTGACACTTCCAGATACACCCTGACACTTCCAGATACACCTCTCTGACACTCCCTGGCACACCACTGATACTACCAGGTACACCTCTGACACCCCCAGGTACACCTCCGATTCCCAGGCATACCTCCGATACTCCCAGGTTCACCCCAGAGACTCCCCTGGTTCACTCTGACACCTCCAGATACACCTCTGACACTCCCCAGCCCTGACAATCCCACACCTCATAATCCCTGGTTCTCCCTGACACTCCCCAGGTACACCTAAAACACTCCCTGGTTCACCTCTGACACTCCCTGGTTCTCCTCTGACACTCCCTGGTACACCCCTGACAATCCCAGGTACACCTCTTACAATCCCTGGTTCTCCCCTGACACTCCCAGGTACACCTCAGACACTCCCATGTACACCTCTGACACTCCCAGGTACTACTCTGACACTCCCAGGCCCACCTCTGACACTCCCAGGTACACCTCTGACACTCCCAGTTACACCTCCGACACTCCCAGTTACACCCCTGACACTCCCAGGTACACCCCTGACACTACCAGGTACACCTCCTGGCACTCCCAGGTACTCCTTTGTGCTTGAGGTACTCCTCCGACACTCCCAGGAACACCTCTGACACTCCCAGGTACACCAATGACACTCCCAGGTACACCTCTCACACTTCCAGGTACACCTCTGACACTCCCAGGTACACCTCTGACACATATAGGTACACCTCTGACACTCTCAGGAACACCTCTGACACTCCCAGGTACACCTCTGACACTCCCAGGTACAACCCTGACACTTCCAGGTACACCCCTGACACTTCCAGGTACACCCCTGACACTTCAAGGTACACCTCTGACACTCCCAGGTACACCAATGATACTCCCCAGGTACTACTGACACTCCTGGTACACCTCTGACACTTCAGGTACACCTCTGACCTCCCAGGTACACCTCTGACAATCCTCTGGTACACCTCCCTGACACTCTCAGGAACACCTCTGACACTCCCAATTTGCACCTCCTGACTTGCTCTGAGGGTACACACCTCCTGCTCCCAGGTACACCTCTGACCTCCCAGGTACACCTCTGATACGCCCAGGTATACCTCTGACACTCCCAGGTATACCTCTGACACTCCCAGGTACACCTCTGACACTCCCAGGTACACCGATGACACTGCAAGATACACCTCTGACAATCCAAGTACACCTCAGACACTTCCAGGTACACCTCAGACACTCCCAGGTACACCTCAGACACTCTCAGGTATACCTCTGACACTCCCAGGTACACCGCTGTCACTCCCAGGTACACCCCTAACACTCCCAGTTACACCTCTTACACTCCCAGGTACACCTCTGACAATCCCAGGTACACCTCAGACAATCCCAGGTACACCTCTGACACTTTCAGGTACACCCCTGACACTTCTAGGTACACCTCTAACACTCCCAGGTACACCAATGACACTCCCAGGTACACCACTGACACTCCCTGGTACACCTCTGACACTCCCAGGTACACCAATGACACACTCAGGTACACCTCTGATACTTCCAGGTACACCCTTGCCACTTCCAAGTACACCAATGATACTCCCAGGTACACCGCTGACACTCCTAGGTACACCGCTGACACTGCCAGGTAAACCTCAGACACTCCCAGGTAAAGCTCAGACACTCCCAGTAACACCTCAGACACTCCCAGGTGCATCTGTGACACTCCCAAGTGCACCTCTGACACTCCCAGGCACACCTCTGACACTCCCAGGTACACCTCCGACACTCCCAGGTACATTTCCCAGGTACACTTCTCACACCCAGGTACACCTTTGACACTCCCAGGTACACCTCTCATACTCCCAGGTACACCTCTGACACTTCCAGATACACCTCTGACACTCCAAGGTACACCAATGATACCACCAGGTAAACCTCTGACACTCCCAGGTAAAGCTCAGACACTCCCAGTAACACCTCAGACACTCCCAGGTGCACCTGTGACACTCCCAAGTGGACCTCTGACACTCCCAGGCACACCTCTGACAGTCCCAGGTACACCTCCGACACTCCCAGGTACACCTCTGACACTCCCAGGTACACTTCTCACACACCCAGGTACACCTTTGACACTCCCAGGTACACCTCTCATACTCCCAGGTACACCTCTGACACTTCCAGATACACCTCTGACACTTCCAGATACAGCTCTGACACTCCCAGGTACCCCAATGATACTACCAGGTACACCTCTGACACTCCCAGGTACACTCCGATACTCCCAGGTACACCTCCGATACTCACATGTACACCTCAGACACTCCCTGGTTCACCTCTGACACTCCCTGGTTCACCTCTGACACTCCCTGGACCACCCCTGACACTTCCGGGTACACCTCTTACACTCCCTGGTTCTCCCCTGACACTCCCAGGTACACCTCAGACACTCCCAGGTACACCTCTGACACTCCCAGGTACTACTCTGACACTCCCAGGTACTCCACTGACATTCCCTGGTTCACCTCTGACACTCACTGGTTCACCTTTGACACTCCCAGGTACACCTCCCACATTCCCAGGTACACCCCTGACACTCCCAGGTACACCTCTGATACTCCCAGGTACACCTCTGACACTTCCGGATACACCTGTGACACTCCCAGGTACACCAATCACACTCCCAAGTACAACTCTGACACTCCCAGGTACACCACTGACACTACCAGGTACACCTCTGACACTCCAAGGTACTCTTTTTACGCTGCCAGGTACTCCTCCGACACTCCCAGGAACACCTCTGACACTGCCAGGTACACCGCTGACACTGCCAGGTACACCGCTGACACTCCCAGGTACACCGCTGACACTGCCAGGTACACCTCAGACACTGCCAGGCACCAATGATACTCCCAGGCACACCGCTGACACCCAGGCACACCGCTGACACTGCCTGGCACACCTCAGACACTGCCAGGTACACCTCCAGATACTCCCAGGTAAACCCCAGACACCCCCAGCAACACCAGATTCCCAGGTGCACGACACCCCAAGTGCACCTCTGACACTCCCCAGGCACACCTCTGACACTCCCCAGGCACACCTCCGACACCCCAGGTACACCTCTGACACTCCCCAGGTACACTTCACACACACCAGGCACACCTTTCACAATCCCAGGCACACCTCTCATACTCCTAGGTACACCTCTGACACTTCCGATACACCTGACACCCAGGTACACCAATCACACTCCCAAGTCACAACTTGACACTCCCAGGCACACCACTGACACTACCAGATACACCTATGACCCAGGCACACCCCTGACACTCCCAGTTACACCCTGACACTCCCAGGTACACCTCTGACAATCCCAGGTACACCCTCAGCAATCCCAGGTACACCTCTGACACCCAGGCACACCCCTGACACTTCCAGGCACACCCCTGACACTTCCAGGCACACCTCTGACTCCCTTCCAGACACCCCTGACACTCCCCAGTACACCACTGACACTACCAAGCACACCTCTGACACTCCCAGGCACACCCTGACACACCTTCGATACGCCGAGGCATACCTCTGACACTCCCAGGCACACCGCTGACACCCAGGCACCGCTGACATTGCAAGATACACCTCTGACATTCCATGTACACCCCAGACACTCCCCAGGTACCTCGACGCTCCCAGGCACCCTCCGACACTCCCCAGGAACACCTCTGACACCCCAGGTGCCACCCCTGACACTCCCAGGTACACCGCTGACACTCCCAGGAACACCTCAGACACTGCCAGGCACACCTCAGAGACACCAACAGGCACACCCCAGACACCCCAGGTGCAGCAGCCTGCACACTCCCCAGGCACACCAGACACCCCAGGCACACCCCAGGCACTCCTCATGTACACCCTGACACTTCCAGGCACCCCTGACACCTCCAGGCACACCTCTGACACTCCCAGGTACACCAATGACCCTCCCAGGCACCACTGACACTCCCCTGGGTACACCTCTGACAATTCCCAGGTAAGTACACCAATGACACCCCAGGCACACCTCCGACACTTCCAGGCACACCTCTGACACCCCAGGCACACCCTGACACTCCCCAGGCACACACCTCTGACACCTCAGGAACCCTCTGACACTCCCCAGGCAGCACCTCTGACACTCCCAGACACACCTCTGACACTTCCAGGTACACCCCTGACACTTCCAGGCACACCCCTGACACTCCCCAAGCACACCACACCCCAGGCACACCCTCTGACACTCCCTGGCACACCCCTGACACTCCCCAGCCACACCACGACACACTCCAGGCACACCCCCTGACACTTCCAGGTAAATCCCTGACACTTCCAGGTACACCAACGATACTCCCAGGCACACTGCTGACACTCCCAGGTACACTGCTGACACTGCCTGGCACACCCAGACACTGCCACAGGCATACCCCAGACACTTGGTGCAAAGCCCAGACACTCCCCAGCAACACATCAGACACTCCCAGGTGCACCCAGACACTCCCAAGTGCACCCCTCTGACACCCCAGGCACACCTCTCACTCCCCAGGTACACCTCCTTCTGACACTCACAGGTACACTTCACACACACCCAGGTACACCTTGACACTCCCCAGGCACACCTCCTCATACTCCCAGGCACACCCCTGACACTCCAGATATACCCCTGACACTCCCCAGGCACACCAATGATACTACCAGGTACACTCCTGACACTCCCAGGAACACCTGATAATTCCCAGGTACACCTCCGATACTCCCAGGTACACCCCTGGGACAGCTCCCTGGTTCACCCTCTGACACCCAGACACACCCCTGACACTCCCAGGTACACCAATGATACTCACCAGGTACACCTCTGACACTCCCTGCAAGGCACACCCCTGACACTCCCAGGCACAATTCCTCTGACACCTGGTGAACATCTCTGACACTCCCCAGGCACACCCCACACTCCCAGGCACACCCTCTGACACTTCCAGGCACACCCCCACACTTCCAGGCACACCCTGACACCCCCAGGTACACCAATGACACTCCCCAGGCATACCTCTGACATTCCCCTGGCACACTCTGACACTCCCAGGTACACCACAATGACACACCCAGGCACACCCTCTGACACTTGCAGGTACACCCCTGACACATCCAGGCCACCCAACAATGATGCTCCCAGGCACACCGCTGACACTCCCAGGAACACCGCTGACACTGCCAGGCACACCCTTGCAGACACCGCCAGGCACACTCAGACACTCCTAGGCAAAGCTCAGACTCCCCAGTAACACCAGGACCCCAGGTGCACTCAGACACTCCCAAGTGCACCTCTGACACTCCCAGGCACATCTTCTGACACCTGAGGCACACCTCCGACACCCCAGGCACACCTCTGACACTCCCCAGGTACACTCCCCACACACACCCAGGTACACCTTGACACTCCCAGGCACACCTCTCATACTCCTAGGCACACCCTGACACTTCCTGGATACACCCCTGACACTCCCAGGTACACCAATCACACTCCCAAGCAACTCTGACACTCCCAGGTACACCACCGACACTACCAGATACACCTATGACACTCCCAGGTACACCAATGATACTACCAGGCACACCTCTCCGACACTCCCAGGTGCCACCCTCCGACACTCCCCAGCCACACCTCTGACACTCTCCAGATACACCCTCTGACACTCCCAGGAACACCAATGACATACCAGGCACACCCTGTCACCCCAGGTACACCTCCCGACACTCCCCAGATACACCCCCACTTCCAGATACAGTTCCTCTGACACTCCCAGGCACACCAATGACACACCTAGGTGACACCCTCACACTCCCCTGTCTACTCCTGACACTTCCACAGATACACCCCTGCTACTCCCAGGCACACCAATGATAACACAGGTACACCTCTGACACTCCCAGGCACACCTCTGACACCTCAGAACACCTCTGACACTCCCAGGCACACCCCTGACACCCCAGGTACACCCTGACACTTCCAGGCACACCCCTGAGACTCAGGCACACCCCTGACACTCCCAGGCACACAAATGACACTCCCAGGCACACCTCCTGACACCCCTGGTACACCTCTGACATTCCCCAGGCACACCAACGACACACTCCAGGCACACCCTGACACTCTAGATACACCTCTGACACTTCCAGATACACCTATGACACTCCCAGGCACACCAATGATACTACCACAGGCACACCTCTGGACACCCCAGGCACACCTCCGATACTCCCAGGTACACCTCCGATAATTCCCAGGCACACCCCAGACACCCCTGGTTCACCTCTGGACACTCCCTGGTTCACCTTGACACTCCCTGGTTCACCCTCTGACACCCCAGGCACCTTTACACTCCCTGGGTTCTCCCCTGATACTCCCCAGGTACACCCCAGACACTCCCAGCACACGTCTGACACACTCCCAGGCACTACTCTGACACTCCCAGGCACTCCTGACACTCCCAGGTACACCTCCTGGACACCTAGTTACACCTCCGACAACCCCAGTTACACTCTGACACTCCCAGGCACACCCTGACACTCCCAGGCACACCTCTCTGATACTCCCCAGGTACACCTCAGACACTTCCGCATACACCTCTGACACCCCAGGTACACCAACTCACACTCCCTGGGCACAACTCCTTGACACATTCCCAGGCACACCACTGACACCAGGCACATCTGTGACACTCCCAGGCACACCTCTGACACTCCCCAGTTACACCTCCGACACTCCCCAGCCACACCCGTGACACTCCCAGGCACACCTCTGACACTCCCAGGCACACCTTACACTCCCTGGTTCTCCTGATACCCCAGGCACACCTCTGACACTCCCTGGTACACCTCTGACACTTCTAGGCACACCAATGACACACCCAGGCACACCCTGACACTTCTAGGCACAATTCCCTGACACTTCCAGGCACACCAATGATACTCCCCAGGCACACCGCTGACACCTCAGGCACACCCGACACTCCCAGGCAGGCTACTCACACACCCAGGTACACCTTGACACTCCCCAGGTACACCTCCTCATACTCCCCCAGGCACACCTCTGACACTCCCAGATACACCGCTGACACTCCCAGGTACACCAATGATACTACCAGGTACACCTCTGAGAATTCTGTGTACACTGATACCCCAGGCACACTTCCTGATACTCCCTGCACACCTCAGACACTCCACATGATTCACCCCTGACACTTCCCAGATACACCTCTGACACTCCCAGGTACACCTCTGACACCCAGGTACACCTCTGACAATCTCAGGAACTCCTGACACCCCAGGTACACCCCTGACACCCCCAGGTACACCTTGACACTTCCAGGCACAGCCCCTGGACACTTCCAGGCACACCCCTGACATTCCCAGGCACACACCAATGACACTTCCAGGCACACCTCTGACACTCCTGATACACCTCTACATTCCAGGTACACCATTGACACACTCAGGTACACCTCTGACACTTCTAGGTACTCCCCCTGACACTTCCAGGTACACCACGATACTCCCAGGTACACCGCTGACACTCCCAGTGGTACACCGCTGACACTGCCTGCACACTCCCCAGACACTGCCAGGCACACCCTCAGACACCCCAGGTAAAGCCCACACTCCCAGCAACACCTCAGACACCCCCAGGTGCACTCAGGCCACCCTCCCAAGTGCACCTCTGACACCCCAGCACGCCCCTGACACCCCAGGCACACCTCCGACACCCCAGGCACACCCCTGGACACCCCAGGCACACTTCACAATAATAATTCCAGGCACACCTTTCACACCCCAGGTACACCATACTCCCAGGCACACCTCTGACACTTCCGGATACACCTCTGACACTTGCACCAATCACACTCCCAAGTACAACTCTGGGACACTCCCAGGCACACCACTGACACTACCAGATACACCTATGACACTCCAGGCACACCCCCCTGACACTCCCAGTTACACCCTGACACTCCCAGGTACACTGCTGACAATCCCAGGCACACCTCAGGCAATCCCAGGCACACCCTCTGACACTTCCAGGCACACCCCTGGACACTTCCAGGTACACCCTGACACTCTCCAGGTACACTCTGACACTTCCAGATACACCTCTGACACTCCCAGTACACCACTGACACTACCAAGCACACCTCTGACACTCCCAGGCACACCTCTGACACTTAGTACACCTCTGACACTCCCAGGTACACCTCTGATACACTGAGGTATACTTGACACTCCCAGGTACACCGCTGACACCCCCAGGCACACCGCTGACATTGCAAGATACACCTCTTACATTCCATGTACACCCCAGACACTTCCAGGTAGACCAGACACTCCCAGGTACACCTCGGACACTCCAAGGGCCACCTCTGACACTCCCCAGGCACACCCTGATACTCCCAGGTACCTTTGACGCTCCCAGGTACCCTCCGACACTCCCCAGGAACACCTCTGAGACCCCAGGCACACCCCTGACACTCCCCAGGCACACCCTGACACTCCCCAGGCACACTCAGACACTGCCAGGTACACCTCAGAGACTACCAGGTACACCTCAGACACTCCCAGGTGCAGCTCAGACACTCCCAGGTACACCTCAGACACTCCCACGTACACCTCAGGCACTCCCATGTACACCTCTGACACTTCCAGGTACACCCCTGACACTTCCAGGCACACCCCTGACAGTTCCAGGTACACCTCTGACACTCCCAGGTAAACCAATGACCCTCCCAGGTACACCACTGACACTCCCTGGTACACCTCTGACACTCCCAGGTACACCAATGACACTCCCAGGTACACCTCTTCTGACACTTCCCCCAGGTACACCCTCTGACACTCCCAGGCACACCTCTGACACTCCTGTGCACACCCCTGACACTCCAGGCACCCCTGACACTTCCAGGTACACCCCTGACACTCCCAAGTGCCACAATGACACTCCCAATGGCCTCCCAGGTACACCTCTGACACTCCCTGGTACACCTCTGACCTCCCAGTTCACCAATGACACACTCAGGTACACCTCTGACACTTCCAGGTACACCCCTGACACTTCCAGGTACACCAATGATACTCCCAGGTACACCGCTGACACTCCCAGGTACACTCCCAGGTACACTGCCAGGTATACCTCAGACACTCCCAGGTAAAGCTCAGACACTCCCAGTAACACCTCAGACACTCCCAGGTGCACCTGCGACACTCCCAAGTGCACCTCTGACACTCCCAGGTACACCTCTCATACTCCCAGGTACACCTCTGACACTCACATGTCCACTTCTCACACACCCAGGTACACCTTTGACACTCCCAGGTACACCTCTCATACTCCCAGGTACACCTCTGACACTTCCAGATATAACTCTGACACTCCCAGGTACACCAATGATACTACTAAGGTACACCTCTCACACTCCCAGGTGCACCTCCGATACTCCCAGGTACACCTCCGATACTCCCATGTACACCTCAGACACTCCCTGGTTCACCTCTGACACTTCCAGATACACCTCTGACACTCCCAGGTACATCAATGATACTACCAGGTACACCTCTGACACTCCCAAGTACACCTCTGACACTCCAGAAGGTACACCTCCAGGCCTCAAGACATCTGACCTCCCAAGATTGCCTCCTGACCTCCCCAGGTACACACTCCCCATTGCTTCAGGTACACCCCTGACACTTCCAGGTACACCCCTGTCACACCCAGGTACACCAATGACACTCCCAGGTATACCTCTGACATTCCCTGGTACACCTCTGACACTCCCAGGTACACCAATGACACACTCAGGTACACCTCTGACACTTGCAGGTACACCCCTGACACTTCCAGGTACACCAATGATACTCCCAGGTACACCGCTGACACTCCTAGGAACACCGCTGACACTGCCAGGTACACCTCAGACACTGCCAGGTACACCTCAGACACTCCTAGGTAAAGCTCAGACACTCCCAGTAACACCTCAGACACTCCCATGTGCACCTGTGACACTCCCAAGTGCACCTCTGACACTCCCAGGCACACCTCTGACACTCCGAGGTACACCTCCGACACTCCCAGGTACACCTCTGACACTCCCAGGTACACTTCACACACACCCAGGTACACCTTTGACACTCCCAGGTACACCTCTCATACTCCTAGGTACACCTCTGACACTTCCGGATACACCTCTGACACTCCCAGGTACACCAATCACACTCCCAAGTACAACACTGACACTCCCAGGTACACCACTGACACTACTAGATACACCTATGACACTCCCAGGTACACCAATGATACTACCAGGTACACCACTGACACTCCCAGGTACACCTCCGACACTCCCAGCTACACCTCTGACACTTCCAAATACACCTCTGACACTCCCAGGTACACCAATGATACTGGGTACCCACCTCTGAGCACTCCCAGGTACACCTCCGACACTCCCAGATACACCTCTGACGCTTCAGATACACCTCTGACACTCCAGGTACATAATGACACACTCAGGTGCACCTCAGACTCCTGGTTTCGCATCCTGAGGCTTCCAGATACACCTCTGCCACTCCCAGGTACACCAATGATGCTACCAGGTACACCTCCTGACACTCCCAGGTACACCTCCGACACTCCCAGGTACACCTCTGACACTCAGGAACACCTCTGACACTCCCAGGTACACCTCTGACACTCCAGGTACACCTCTGACACTTCAGGTACCCTCTGACACTCCCAGGTACACCACTGACACTCCCAGGTACACCAATGACACTCCCAGGTACACCTCTGACACTCCTTGGTACACCCATGACACTCCCAGGTACACCAATGACACACTCAGGTACACCTCTGACACTTCCAGATACACCTATGACACTTCCATATACACCTCTGACACTTCCAGGTACACCAATGATACTACCAGGTACACCTCTGACACTCCCAGGTACGCCTCCGATACTCCCAGGTAAACCTCCGATACTCCCAGGTACACCTCAGACACTCCCTGGTTCACCTCTGACACTCCCTGGTTCACCTCTTACACTCCCTGGTTCTCCCCTGATACTCCCAGGTACACCTCAGACACTCCCAGGTACACGTCTGACACTCCCAGGTACTACTCTGACACTCCCGAGTACACCTCTGACACTCCCAGGTACTCCTCTGATACTCCCAGGTACACCACTGACACTCCCAGTTACACCTCCGAAACTCCCAGTTACACCCCTGACACTCCCAGGTACACCCCTGACACTCCCAGGTACACCTCTGATACTCCCAGGTACAACTGACACTTCCGGATACACCTCTGACACTCCCAGGTTTTTCAATCACACTCCCAGCCACAACTCTGATACTCCCCAGGTACACCCCTGACACTACCAGATACACCTATGACACTCCAGGTACACCCCTGACACTCCCAGATACACCCCTGACACTCCCAGGTACACCTCTGACAATCCCAGGTACACCTCAGGCACTCCCAGGTACACCTCTGACACTCCCCTGGTTCTCCCCTGATA
>NW_024725666.1:0-21532 GCF_018991925.1 Homarus americanus | reverse complement strand
GTAGTGTCAGCGGTGTACCTGGGAGTGTTAGAGGTATCAGGAGTGACAGAGAAGCACCTGGGAGTGTCAGAGGTGTACCTGGGAGGTCAGGAGTGTACCTGGGAGTGCCAGAGGTGTATCTGGGAGTCAGATGTGTAACTGGGAGTGTCAGGATGTATCAGGGAATGTCAGTGAGTACCTGGAAGTGTCTGAGGTGTACCTGGGAGGCAGAGGTGTGCCTGGGAGTGTCACAGGTGCACTTGGGAGCGTCATAGGTGCACCTGGAATGTCTGAGGCACGGGAGTGTCTGAGGTATACCTGGCAGTCTGAGGTGTACCTGGCAGTGTCTGAGGTGTACCAGGGAATGTCAGTTGAGTACCTGGGAGGTCAGAGGTGTACCTGGGAGTGTTAGACGTATCAGGAGTGACAGAGGTGTACCTGGGAGCTCAGAGGTGTACCTGGGAGGTGAGAAGTGTAACTGCGAGTGTTTGGGGTGTATCTGGGAGGCTCAGAGGTGTACCTGGGAGTGTCAGGGATGTATCAGGAATGTCAGGGAGTACCTGGAAGTGTCTGAGGTGTACCTGGGAGGCGCAGAGGTGTGCCTGGGAGTGTCACAGGTGCACTTGGAGCGTCACAGGTGCACCTTGGAATGTCTGAGGTGTACCTGGGAGTGTCTGAGGTATACCTGGCAGTGTCTGAGGTGTACCTGGCAGTGTCTGAGGTGTACCTGGCAGTGTCGGGCGTGTACCTGGGAGTGTCAGCGGTGTACCTGGGAGAGTTAGAGGTGATCAGGAGGGAGAGAGGAGCACCTAGGAGTGTCAGAGGTGTACCTGGGAGTGTCAGTGGTGTACCTGGAAGTGTCAGAGGTGTACCGGAGTGTCAGGGGTGTACCAGGGAGGTCAGGAGTACCTGGGAGGCCAGGGGTACCTGAGAGTGTCAAAGGTGTACCTGGGAGTCAAGGTGTACCTGGGAGTGTCGGAGGTGTACCTGGGAGTGTAAGAAGTGTACCTGGGAGTATCGGAGGTGTACCTGGGAGTGTCGGAGGTACCTGGGAGTGTCAGAGGTGTACTTGGGAGTGTCTGAGGTGTACCTGGGAGTGTCACGGTGTACCTGGCAGTGTCTGAGGTACCTGGCAGTTTCTCAGGTGTACCTGGCAGTGTCATGGTGTACCTGGGAGTGTCAGTGGTGTACCTGGGAATGTTAGAGGTGTATCAGGGAGTGACAGAGAAGTACCTAAGGGTGTCAGAGGTGTAACTGGGAGTGTGAGAAGGTACCTGGGGTGTCTGGTGGTGTACCTGGGAGTGTCAGAGGTGTACCTGGGAGTGTCAGGTACCAGGGAGTGTCTGTGAGTACCTGGGAGTGTTAGAGGTGTACTTGGGAGTATCAGAGGTGTACCGGAGTGTCAGAGGTGTATCTGGGAGTGTCAGACGTACCTGGGAGTGTCAGAGGTGTACCAGGAATGTCAGCTGAGTACCTGGGAGTGTCAGGAGGTGTACCTGGAGTGTTGGACGTGATCAGGAGTGACAGAAGTGTACCTGGGAGTGTCAAAGGGTACCTGGGAGTGTGAGAAGTGTACCTGGAGTGTCTGGGGTGTATCTGGGAGTGTCAAAGGTACCTGGCAGTGCAGATGTATCAGGAATGCAGTGAGTACCTGGAGTGTCGGAGACGGACTCGGAGTGTCAGAGGTGTACCTGGGAGTATCAGATACCTGGAGTGTCAAAGGTGTACCTGGGAATGTCAGAGGCATACCAGGGAGTGTCAGTGAAGACCTTGGAGTCTCTCAAGGTGTACCTGGGAGTCTCAGAGGAGTACCTGGGAGTGCCAGAGGTGTACCTGGGAGTGTCTGAGGTGTACCGGAGGTCAGAGGTGTACCTGGGAGGTCAGAGATGTACCTGGGAGTGTCAGTGGTGTATCTGGGAGTCGGACGTGTACCCAGGGAGTGTCAGAGGCACCAGGAGTGTCAGTGACTCCTGGGAGTCTCAAAGGTGTACCTGGGAGCATCGGAGGTGTACCTGGGAATATCGGAGGTACCTGGGAATACGGAGGTACCTGGGAGTGTCAGAGGTGTACCTGGGAGTGTCGGAGGTGTAACCTGGGAGTGTCACAGGAGTACCTGGGATTGTGAGAGGTGTACTGGCAGTGTCAGAGGTGTACCTAGGAGTGTCAGAGGTGTCCCTGGGAGTGCCGGAGGTGTACCTGGGAGGCCGGACGTGTACCTGGGAGGCCATGGGAGGTGTACCTGGGAGTGTCTGAGGTGTACCTGGCAGTGTCTGAGGTGTACCTGGCAGTGTCTGAGGTGTACCTGGCAGTGTCAGTGAGTACCTGGGAGTAGGTTGCGGTGTACCTGGGAGTGCTAGAGGTATCAGGAGTGACAGAGAAGTACCCAGGAGTGTCAGAGGTGTAACTGGGAGGAGAAGAGTACCTGGGAGTGTCTGCGGTGTACCTGGGAGTGTCAGAGGTGTAGCTGGGAATATCGGAGGTGTACCTGGGAATATCGGAGGTGTACCTGGGAATATCGGAGGTACCTAGGAGGTCAGAGGAGTCCCTGGGAGGTCTTAGGTATACCTGGGAGTGTCACAGGAGTGCTTGGGATTGTCAGAGGTGTACCTGGCAGTGTCAGAGGTGTACCTGGGAGTGTCATAGGTGTACCAGGAGGTCAGAGGAATACCTAGGGTGTCAGAGGTGTATCTGGGAGTGCTGGGGTGTACCAGGGAGTGTCAGAGTACCTGGGAGGCAGGAGGTGTACCTGGGAGTGTCAGAGGTGTACCTGGGAGGCCAGAGGTGTATCTGGGAGGCAGACGTGTGGGAGGTCAGAGGTGTACCAGGACATGTCAGGAGTACCTGGGAGTGCCAGAGGTGTACCTGGGAGTGTTGGACGTGCATCAGGAGACAGAGGTGTACCTGGGAGTGCTCAGAGGCACCTGGCAGTGTCAGGTGGTACCTGGAGCGTCAGAGGTGTGCCTGGGAGGTCAGAGGTGTACCTTGGAGGGTCAGAGGTGTACCTGGGAGTGTCAGAGGTGTACCTGGGAGTGTCGGAGGTGTACCTGGGAGGGTGAGAAGTGTACCTGGGAGTGTCAGAGGTGGTCCTGGGAGTGTCGGAGGCATGGCAGTGTCAGTGGTGTACGTGGGAGGGTCAGAGGTTCTCAGGAATGTCAAGGAGTACCTGGGAGGTCAAGGGTGTACCTGGGAGGCTCGGAGGTGTACCTGAGAGTGTCGGAGGTGTACTGGGAGTGTCAGAGGTACCTAGGAGTGTCAGTGGTGTACCTGGGAGTAAAGGTATCAGGGAGTGACAGAGAAGTACCTAGGAGTGTCAGAGGTGTAACTGGGAGTGTGAGAAGTGGTACCTGGGAGTGTCTGTGGTGTACCCGGGACTGTCAGAGGTGTACCTGAATATCGGAGGTGTACCTGGGAATATCGGAGGTACCTGGGAATATCGGAGGTGTACCTAGAGTGTCAGAGGTGTCCTGGGAGTGTCGGAGGTGTACCTGGGAGGCACAAGAGTACTTGGGATTGTCAGAGTGAATACCTAGGGAGGTCAGAGGTACCTGGGAGTGTCAGGAGGTGCCTAGGAGTATCGGAGGTTTACCAGGAGTGTCGGAGTTGTACCTGGGAGCAATGGAGACGGACCTCGGAGTGTCAGAGGTACCTGGGAGTATCAGAGGTGTACCTCGGAGTGTCAGAGGTGTACCTGGGAATGTCAGAGGCATACCAGGGGTATCAGTGAAGCACCTTGGAGTCTCAAAGGTGTACCTGGGAGCATCAGAGATGTACCTGGGAGTTCAAGGTGTACCTGGGAGTGTCTGAGGTATCTGGGAGTGTCGGACGTACCCAGGAGTGCCAGAGGTGTACCAGAGAGTGTCAGTGAGTACCTGGGAGTTCGGCATTGGGAGTATCGGAGGTGTACCTGGGAACATCGAGGTGTACCTGGGAATATCGGAGGTGTACCTGGGAGGTTCGGAGGTGTACCTGGGAGTGTCGGAGGTAACCTGGGAGTGTCACAGGAGTACCTGGGATTGTGGGAGAGGTGTACCTGGCAGTGTCGGAGGTGCACCTGGGAGTGTCAGAGGTGAACCAGGAATGTCAGTGAGCCTTGGGAGTGTCAGGGGTGTACCTGGCAGTGTCTGAGGTGCACTGGGTGTTTGAGGCATACCTGGCAGTGTCTGAGGTGTACCTGGCAGTGTCAAGCGGTGTACCTGGTAGTGTCAGCGGTGTACCTGGAGTAGAGGGTATCAGGAGTGACAGAGAAGTACCTGGGAGGCCAGAGGTACCTGGGAGGCCAGATGTACCTGGGAGGTCAGGAGGTGTATCTGGGAGTGTCAGATGTACCTGGGAGTGTCAGAGGTGTACCAGGAATGTCAAGCTGAGTACCTGGGCGTGTCAGAGGTACCTGGAGAGTAGACGTATCAGGAGTGACAGAGGTGTACCTGGGAGTGTCAGAGGTGCACCTGGGAGTGTGAGAAGTGTAACTGCGAGTGTTTGGGGTGTATCTGGGAGTGTCAGAGGTACCTGGGAGGTCAGATGTATCAGGGAATGTCAGGAGTACCTGGAAGTGTCTGAGGTACCTGGGAGTGTCAGAGGTGCCTGGAAGTGTCACAGGTGCACTTGGAGCGCTCACAGGTGCACCTTGGAATGTCTGAGGAGTACCTGGGAGTGTCTGAGGTATCTCATGGAGTGAATGAGGTGTACCTGGGAGTGTCTGAGGGCACTGGGAGAAGCAGGAGGTGCATCAGGGAGGAGAGAGGAGCCTCAGGAGTGTCAGAGGTGTACCTGGGAGGCTCAGAGGTGTACCGGGAGTGTCAGAGGTGTACCTGGGAGCCAGAGATGTACCTGGGAGGCTCAGTGGTGATCTGGGAGGTCGGACGTGTACCCAGGAGTGTCAGAGGTACCAGGGAGCGTCTGAGGTACCTGGCAGGCCGAGCTGTGTACCTGGGAGTGTCATGGTGTACCTGGGAGAGTTAGAGGTGTATTAGGAGGGAGAAGAGACCCAGGAGTGTCACAGGTGTACCTGGGAGGTCACAGGTGACCTGGGAGGTCAGAGGTGCACCTGGAGTGTCAGAGATGTACCTGGGAGTGTCGGTGGTGTATCTGGGAGTGTCGGACGTGTACCCAGGAGGTCAGAGGTGTACCAGGAGGTCAGTGAGTGGGAGTCTCAAAGGTACCTGGAAGTATCGGAGGTACCTGGAACATCGGAGGTGTACCTGGAACATCGGAGGTGTACCTGGGAGGCCGGGAGGTGTACCTGGGAGTGTCGGAGGTGAACCTGGGAGTGTCACAGGAGTACCTGGGATTGTGAGAGGTGTACCTGGCAGTGTCAGAGGTGCACATGGAGGCCAGAGATGACCTGGGAGGTCACAGGTGTATCTGGGAGTGTCGGACGCACCTGGGAGGCCAGAGGTGAACCAGAGAATGTCAGTGGAGTACTTGGGAGGCCAGAGGTGTACCTGGCAGTGACTGAGGTGTGTACCTGCAGTTTGAGGCATACCTGGCAGTGTCTGAGGTGTACCTGCCAGTGTCAGTGGTGTACCTGGTAGTGCCAGCGGTGTACCTGGGAGTGTTAGAGGTGCATCAGGAGTGACAGAGAAGCTACCTGGGAGGCCAGAGGTGTACCTGGGAGGCTGATGATGTACCGGGAGTGTCAGAGGCATTCAGAGTGCTGGAGCAAACCTGGGAGTGCTCAGAGGTGTACCAGGAATGTCAGTTGAGTACCTGGGCCGAACCTGGGAGGCAGATGCATCAGGAGGACAGAGGTGTCTGGAGGCCAGAGGTACCTGGGAGTGTGAGAAGTGTAACTGCGATCATTTGTATCTGGGAGTGTCAGAGGTGTACCTGGGAGGTCAGGGATGTATCAGGAATGTCATGTGAGCACCTGAAGTGTCTGAGGTGCACCTGGGAGCACAGAGGTGGCCTGAAGTGCCACAGGTGCCCTTGGAAGCTCATAGGCACCTTGGAATGTCTGAGGTGTACCTGGGAGTGTCTGGAGGCATACCTGGCAGTGTCTGAGGTACCTGGGAGTGTCTGAGTGTACCTGGGAGAGTAGAGGTATCAGGAGGGAGAGAGGAGACCTAGAGGCCAGGTGTACCTGGGAGCTCAGAGGTGTACCTGGGAGGTCAGAGGCACTGGGAGGCCAGAGATGTCACCTGGAGGCTAGTGGTGTATCTGGGAGTGCCTGGACGTACCCAGGAGGCTCAGAGGTAGCAGGGAGTGTCTGAGGTGTACCTGGCAGTGTCTGAGGTGTACCTGGCAGTGTCAGGCTGTGTACCTGGGAGGCCAAGGTACCTGGGAGAGTTAGAGGTGTATTAGGGAGGAGAGAAGAGTACCCAGGATGTCAGAGGTACCTGGGAGGCCGAGGTGGCACTGGGAGGTCACAGGTGTACCTGGGAGCGCAGAGATGTACCCAGGAGTGTCAGTTGTATCTGGGAGAGTCGGACGTGCACTAGGAGGCTGGAGAGGTACCAGGAGGTCAGGGGAGTTTCTGGGAGTCTCCAAAGGTGTACCTGGGAGTATCGGAGGTACCTGGAAATATCGAGGTACCTGGGAATATCGGAGGAGAACCTGGGAGTCAGAGGTGCACTGGAGTGTCGGAGGTGTAACCTGGGAGGTCACAGGAGACCTGGGATTGTGAGAGGTGCACGGCAGGCCAGAGGTGTACCTGGGAGTACAGAGATGCCTGGAGGTCACAGGTGATCTGGGAGGTCGGACGCACCTGGGAGGTCAGAGGTGAACCAGAGAATGCTGGAGCACGGGAGGCTCAGAGGTACCTGGCAGTGACTGAGGTACCTGGCAGGCTTGGAGTGCACCTGCAGTGTCTGAGGTGTACCTGCCAGTGTCATGGTGTACCGCAGTGCTGGGCGGTGTACCTGGGAGGTAGAGGTGCATCAGGGAGTGACAGAGAAGCACCTGGGAGTGTCAGGAGGTGCACCTGGGAGTGCTGGGATGTACCTGGGAGGCTCAGAGGTATCTGGGAGGTCAGATGTGTGTACCTGGAGGTCAGGAGGCCGAGAGCGTCAGAGGAGCACCAGGAGCAAGTTGTGGAGTACCGGGAGGCCAGAGGTGCTGGGAGGTCAGAGGTACCTGGGAGCATGAGGTCCATCTGGAATGTCAGAGTGTACCTGGGAGTGTCAGAGGTGTACCAGGAATGCCGCTGAGTACCTGGGAGGTCAGATGTACCTGGGAGTAAGAGACGTATCAGGAGTGACAGAGGTGTACCTGGGAGGTCAGAGGTACCTGGGAGTCTGAGAAGTGTAACTGCGAGTGTCTGAGGTGTACCTGGAATGTCAGAGGTGCCTGGGAGTGTCACAGGCACTTGGAGCGCTATCAGCACCTTGGAATGTCTGAGGCACTGGGGTGTCTGAGGCATACCTGGCAGTGTCGAGGTGTACCTGGCAGTGCTCTGATGTGTACCTGGCAGTGTCAGCGCGTACCTGGGAGTGTTGGGAGAAAGAGGTTTTAAGGAGAGAGGAGCACCCAGGAGTGTCAGAGGTGTACCTGGGAGTCAGAGGGTGTAACCTGGGAGTGTCACAGAGTACCTGGGAGCGTCAGGGTTGTACCTGAGAGTGTCAGAGGTGCCCGAGAGCCTGAGGTGTACCTGGGAGGCCAGGGGTACCTGGGAGTGCCGGAGGTGTACCTGGGAGGTAGAAGGCACCTGGGAGTCTCGGAGGTGTGGACCTGAGTGTCGAAAACGGGAGTGGAGAACTGTACCTGGGAGTGTCGGAGGTGTTCTGGGAGTGTCGGAGGTACCTGGGAGGCCGGACTTGTACCTGGGAGTGTCAGAGGTGCACGGGAGTGTCTGAGGTGTACCTGGCAGTGTTTGAGGCATACCTGGCAGTGTCTGAGGTACCTGGAGTGCCTGAGGTGTACCTGGCAGTGTCAGCGAAAATTTGGAGGAGTGAGGTCAGGAGTGACAGAGAAGCACCAGGAGTGTGCGGAGGTAACTGGGAGTGTGAGAAGTGTACCTGGGAGGTCCGGTGGTACCTGGGAGAGTGTCAGAGGGTGTGAAGCTGGGAATATCGGAGGTACCTGGGAATATCGATGTACCTGCGAATATCGGAGGTGCACCAGGAGTGTCAGAGGAGCCCTGGGAGGTCTAGGGTGTACCTGGGAGAGTCACAGGAGTACTTGGGATTGTCAGAGGTGTCACCTGGCAGTGTCAGAGGTGTACCTGGGAGCAGCCAGAGGTGTACCAGGAGGTCAGAGGAATACCAGGAGGTCAGAGGTGTATCTGGGAGGTCAGAGATGTAACTGGGAGGCCAGGGGTGTACCAGGAGTGTCAGTGAGTACCTGGGAGTGTCTGTGGTGTACCTGGGAGTGCTGGGGTGGTACCTGGGAGTGGCAGGGGTGTACCAGAGTGTCAGTGAGCCTGGGAGCGTTAGAGGTACCTGGGTGTCAGAGAGGTGTACCTGGGAGGCTCAGAGGTATCTGGGAGTGTCAGACGTACCTGGGAGTGTCAGAGGTGTACCAGGAATGTCAGTGAGTACCTGGGAGGCCAGAGGTGTACCTGGGAGAGTTGGACGGTATCAGGAGTGACAGAGGTGCACCTGGGAGGTCAGAGGCCCATGTGTCAGTGGTGCACCTGGGAGAGTGAGAAGGCACCTGGGAGTGTCGGAGGTGTTCCTGGGAGTGTTGGAGGTGTACTTGGCAGTGTCAGTGGTGTACCTGGGAGGTCAGAGGTTTCTCAGGAATGTCACGGAGTACCTGGGAGGTCAAAGGTGTACCTGGGAGGTCAGAGAGGCACCTGAGAGTGTCGGAGGTGTACTGGGAGTGTCAGAGGTGCACCTAGGTGTCGGAGGTGAACCTGGGAGTGGGGCCAGAGGTGTACCTGGGAGGTCTGTGAGTACCTGGGAGAATTAGAGTACTTGGGAGCATCAGAGGCACTGGGAGCGTCAGAGGTGTATCTGGGAGTGCTGTCGCACCTGGGAGTGTCAGAGGTGTACCAGTGAATTCTGAAGTGAGTACCTGGGAGTGTCAGAGGTACCCTGAATGTTGGACGGCATCAGGAGTGACAGAAGGTACCTGGGAGTCAAAACCGGGAGTAAGTGTAACTGAGGTTCAAACCTGGAAGTGTCAGGATGTATCAGGAACAGTGAGCACCTGAGAGGTCTGAGTTGTACCTGGAGTGTTGACGTATCAGGGGAGCAGAGATGTACCTGGGAGCACAGGAGGTGCAGTGCTGGTGTAAACCTGGGAGTGCCGAGGTACCATGTCGAGGCACTTGGAGTGTCAGAGGTGTACCTGGGAGGTCAGAGTGTACCTGGGAGGTCAGAGGGGTACCTGGGAGTGTGAAAAGTGTACCTGGGAGTGTAGGAGGTGTTCCTGGGAGTGTCGGAGGTGTACTGGCAGGCATGGTTGGCGTTGTACCTGGGAGTGTCAGAGGTACCTGGGAGGTCAGAGGTGTACCTGAGAGTGCCGGAGGTGTACCTGGGAGGTCAGAGGTGTACCTGGGAGTGTCGGAGGTGCACTTGAGTGTAAGAAGTTTACCTGGGAGTGTCGGAGGTGTACTTGGGAGTGTAAGAAGCCACCTGGGAGTGTCGGAGGCAACGGAGGTGAAAAGTGCACCTGGGAGTGCAGGAGGCGTTCTGGGAGTGTCGGAGGTGCGAAAGGCGTACCGTGAGTGTGGCGCGTTCCTGGGGAGTGTCGGAGTGCGTAATTTGCGTCAGTGGTGTACCTGGGAGTGTCAGAGGTGTACCTAGGAGCTGGGAGGTGTACTTGGGAGGTCAGGAGGTGGACCTGGCAGTGTCAGTGGTGCACCTGGGAGTGTCAGGAGGTGCCCTGGAGGCCCGTGAGGTGTACCTTGAGTGTCAGGAGGTGCACCTGGGAGTGCTCGGAGGTGTACTCTGAGAGTGTAAGAAGTTTACCTTGGGGAGTGTCGAGGTGTACCTGGGAGTGTCGGAGGGTGCATGTACCTGGGAGTGTCAGAGGTGTACTCTGGGAGTGTCTGAGGGTGTACCTGGGAGTGTCTGAGGTGTACCTTGGAGGCCGAGTGTACCTTTGGAGGCTGGGGAGGTGTGCCAGGGAATGCCAGCTGAGTACCTGGGAGGCCAGAGGTGCACCTGGGAGGCTCAGGAGGTGGACCTGCGGAGGTCAGGAGGTGTACCTGGGAGTGTCGGAGGCATACCTGGGAGGGGTCAGAGGTGTACTCTTGGGAGTGCCTGAGGTGTGGCCTGGGAGTGTCTGAGGTGGGACCTGCGAGGCTGGGGAGGTGTACCAGGAATGTCAGTTGAGTACCTGGGAGGCCAGAGGTGTACCTGGGAGGCCAGAGGTGGACCTTGGAGTGTCAGAGGTGTACCAGGAAATGTCAGTTGAGTACCTGGGAGTGTCAGAGGTGCAGCCTTGAGTGTCAGAGGTGGGACCTGCGGGAGTGTCACAGGTGTAACTGGGAGTGTCGGAGGTGTACCTGGGAGTGTCGAGGTGTACCTGGGGAGTGTAAGACGTAAAATCTGGGAGGTCAGAGGTGCACTTGGGAGTCTGAGGTGCACCTGGCAGTGTCTGAGGTGTACCTGGCAGCTCCTGAGGTGCCTTGGCAGTGTCAGCGGTGCACCTTGGAGGTCAGGAGGTGTACCTGGGAATGCTCAGCTGAGTACCTGGGAGTGTCAGGAGGTGTACCTGGGAGTGTCAGGAGGTGGACCTGCGAGTGCTGAGGTGTAACTGGGAGGTCGAGGTACCTGAGTGTTGGACGTGTATCAGGGAGGACAGAGGTACCTGGGAGGCCAGAGGTGTCCCTGGGAGGTCGGAGGTGTACCTGGGAGTGTCACAAGAGTACTTGGGATTGTCAGAGGTGTACCTGGCAGGCCAGACGTACCTGGGAGGTCAAAGGCGGTGTACCTGGGAGTGTTAGAGGTGCATCAGGAGTGACAGAGAAGCACCTAGGGAGGCTGGGAGGTGTAACTGGGAGCGGAGGCGGTAACTGGATGTCGGTGTAATCTGGGAGAGGCTCAGAGGTGTATCTGGGAATATCGGAGGTGTACCTGGAATATTGAGGTAAAATTTGGGAATATCGGAGGTGTACCTAGGAGGCTGTGAGGTGTTCCTGGGAGTGTCGGAGGTGTGCACCTGGCAGCACTGGGGCGGTGTACCCGGGACTGCCGAGGTGTACCTAGGGAGTGTCAGAGGCACTTTGAGTGTCAGGAGGTGTACCTGGGAGGTCAGAGGTGTACCTGGGAGTGTCATGAGTGGGAATGCTCAGAGGTGTACCTGGAGTGTCAAGGAGGCACCTGAGAGTGCTCGGAGGTGTACCTGGGAGTGTCAGGAGGTGTACCTGGGAGTGTCGGAGGTGCAATCTGGGAGTGTAAGACGTGTACCTGGGAGTGTCAGAGGTGTACTTGGGAGTGTCTGAGGTGTACCTGGCACCCGAGGTGTAACTGGCAGTCCTGGAGGTGTAAATCTGGCAGTGTCAGCGGTACCTGGGAGGCTCAAAGGCACCTGGGAGTGTTAGAGGTGCATTCAGGAGTGACAGAGAAGCACCTAGGAGGCTGAGGAGGTAACTGGGAGTGTGAGAAGTGTACCTGGGATGTCTGGTGGTACCTGGGAGCAGAGGTCTACCTGGGAATATCGGAGGTACCTGGGAATATTGGAGGTGTACCTGGGAATATCGGAGGTGTACCCAAGTGTCAGAGGTGTCCCTGGGAGGTCGGAGGTGTACCTGGAGTGTCACAAGAGCACTTGGGATTGTCAGAGGTGTACTGGCAGTGTCATAGGTGTACCTGGGAGGTCAGAGGTGTACCAGGAGCTGCGGAGGTGTACCTGGGAGTGTCAGAGGTGTACCTGGGGTGTCAGAGATGTACCTGGGAGTGTCAGAGGTGTACCTGGGAGGTCAGAGGTGTACCTGGGGTGTCAGAGATGTACCTGGGAGGTCAGAGGTGTACCTGAGAGTGTCGGAGGTGTACCTGGGAGGTCAGAGGTGCACCTGGGAGTGTCGGAGGTGTACCTGGGAGGTATGAAGTGCACCTGGGAGTGTCAGAGGTGCACTTGGGAGTGTCTGAGGTGTACCTGGCAGTGTCTGAGGTGCACCTGGCAGTCCTGAGGTGTACCTGGTAGTGTCAGCAACCTGGGAGTGTCAGCGGTGTACCTGGGAGGTTAGAGGTGTATCAGGAGGACAGAGAAGCACCTAGGAGGTCAGAGGTGTAACTGGGAGGTGAGAAGGTACCTGGTGTAACATGGAGTGTCAGAGGTACTGGGAATATCGGAGGTACCTGGGAATACAGGTGTACTCTGGGAATATCGGAGGTGTACCTAGAGTGACAGAGGTGTCCCTGGGAGTGTCGGAAGGTACCTGGGAGTGTCAGAGGTGTACCTGGGAGTGTCAGAGGTGCACAAGGAGTGTCAGAGTGAATACTCACGAGTGTCAGGGGAGGTGTACCTGGGAGGCCGAGACGTGCACCCAGAGTATCGGAGGTTTACCTGGGAATGTCGGAGTTGTACCTGGGAGTGTCGGAGACGGACCTGGGGAGGTCAGAGGCACCTGGGAGCATCAGAGGTGTACCTGGAGTGTCAGAGGTGTACCTGGGAATGTCAGAGGCATACCAGGGAGTGTCAGTGAAGTACCTTGCAGTCTCAAAAGGTGTGCCTGGGAGTCTCAGGAGGAGTACCTGGGAGTGTCAGGAGGCACCTGGGAGTGTCAGAGGTGTACCTGGAGGCCGAGGTACCTGGGAGTGTCAGACATGTACCTGGGAGTGTCAGTGGTGTATCTGGGGAGCAAGCCGGACGGGGTACTAGAGGTCAGAGGTGTACCAGGGAGTGTCAGTGGAGTACCTGGAGTCTCAAAGGTGTACCTGGGAGCATCGGAGGGGCACCTGGGAATATCGGGAGGTGCCCTGGGAATATCGGAGGTACTCTGGGGAGGTCAGAGGTGTGTCTGGGATTGAGAGAGGTACCTACAGTGTCAGAGGTGTACCTGGCAGTGTCAGAGGTGTACCTGGGAGTGTCACAGGTGTATCTGGGAGTGTCGGACGTGCACCTGGGAGTGTCAGGAGGAACCAGGAATGTCAGTGGAGTACTTGGGAGTGCCAGAGGTACCTGGGAGTGCTGGGGAGGTGTACCTGAGTGTCAGAAGTGTACCTGGGAGTGTCACATGTGTGGCCTGGGAGGTCGGAGGTGTACCTGGGAGTGTGAGAAGTGTACCTGGGAGTGTTGGAGGTACCTGGGAGTGTCGGAGGTACCTGAGAGTGTCAGAGGTAACAGGGAATGTCAGTCGAGCCTGGGAGTGTCAGAGGTGTACTGGGAGTGTCAGAGGTGTACTGAGAGTGTCGGAGGTGTACCTGGGAGTGTCAGGAGGTGTACCTGGGAGTGTCGGAGGTACCTGGGAGTGTAAGAAGTGTACCTGGGGAGTGTCGTGGAGGTGTACCTGGGAGTGTTTATATACCTGGGAGTGTCAGGAGGTGGTACTTTGGGAGTGTCTGAGGTGTACCTGGGAGTGCCTGAGGTGTACCTGGAACATTTGAGGTGTACCTGGGAGTGTCAGAGGTACCTGGGAGTGTCGGAGGTGTACTTGGGAGTGTAAGAAGTTTACCTGGGAGCGGAGGTACTTGGGAGTGTAAGAAGCTACCTGGGGAGTGTCGGAGGTGTACCTGGGAGTGTGAAAGTGTACTGGGAGTGTCGGAGGTGTTCCTGGAGTGTCGGAGGTGTACTTGGCAGTGTCAGTGGTGTACCTGGGAGTGTCAGAGGTGTACCTGGGAGTGTCAGAGGTGTACCTTGGAGGTCAGGAGGTGTACCTGGCAGTGTCAGTACCTGGGAGTGTCAGGAGGTACCTGGGAGCAACAGAGGTACCTGGAGTGTCAGAGGTGCACCGTACCGGGAGGCTGAGGTACTGGAGTGTCAGAGGTGTACCTGGAGTGTCGAGTGTACCTGGGAGTGCTTGTGTGGTGTACCTGGCAGTGTCAGAGGTGTACCTGGGAGTGGTGAGGTACTTGGAGTGTCAGAGGTGTACCTTGGAGTGTCAGGAGAGGTACCTGGGAGTGTCGGAGGTGTACCTGGAGTGTCGGAGGCATACCTGGGAGTGTCAGAGGTGCACTGGGAGTGTCTGAGGGAGGTCTGAGGTGTACCTGGGAATATCGGGAGTAGCTGGGAATATCGGAGGTGTACCTGGGAATATCGGGAGGTGTACCTGGGAGTGTCGGAGGTGTACCTGGAGTGTCAGAGGTGTACCAGGAATGTCACTGAGTACCTGGGAGGTCAGAGGTGTACCTGGGAGTGTGAGAGGGTACCAGGGAGGTCAGAGGTGGACCTGGGGAGCAAGTGGGAGGTGTAACTGGGAGTGTCGGAGGTGTACCTGGGAGTAAGGACGGTATCAGGGAGTGACAGAGGTACCTGGGAGGCTCGGAGGTGTCTCTGGAGCCGGAGGTGTACCTAGTAGGTCACAGAGTACTTGGGATTGTCAGAGGCCTGGCAGTGTCGGAGGTGTACCTAGGAGTGTCACATACCTGGGAGCGTTAGAGGTGTATCTGGGAGTGACAGAGAGCACCTAGGAGTGTCAGAGGTGTAACTGGGAGGAGAAGTGTACCTGGGATGTCTGTGGTGTACCTGGGAGGTCAGAGGTATCTGGGAATATCGGAGGTGTACCTGGGAATATTGGAGGTGTACCTGGGAATATCGAGGTGTACCAGGAGTGCAGAGGTGTCTCTGGGAGTGTCGGAGGTACCTGGCAGTGCTGGGTGTACCTGGGACTGTCAGAGGTGTACCTAGGAGGTCAGAGGTGTACCTAGAGTGTCAGAGGTGTACCTGGGAGTTGCGGAGGTGTACCTGGGAGGACAGAGGAGTACCTGGGAATGTGAGAGGTACCTGGGAGGTCAGAGGTGTACCTGAGAGGTCGGAGGTGTACCTGGGAGTGCTAGAGGTGTACCTGGGAGTGGGAGGTGTACCTGGAGGCATGAAGTGTACCTGGGAGGTCAGAGGTACTTGGGAGTGTCTGAGGTGTACCTGCAAGTGTCTGAGGTGTACCTGGCAGTTCCTGAGGTGTACCTGGCAGTGTCAGCGGTGTACCTGGGAGGCTGGGCGGTGTACCTGGGAGGTTAGAGGTGTATCAGGAGTGACAGAGAAGACCTTGGAGTGTCAGAGGTGTAACTGGGAGGAGAAGTGTACCTGGGATGTCTGGTGTACCTGGAGTGTCAGAGGTGTACCTGGAATATCGGAGGTGTACTGGGAATATTGGAGGTGTACCTGGGAACACGAGGTGTACCTAGGAGGTCAGAGGTGTCCCTGGGAGGCCGGAGGTGTACCTGGGAGGCCATAGAGCATGGGATTGTCAGAGGTGTACCTGGCAGTGTCAGAGGTGTACCTGGGAGTGTCAGAGGTGCACCAGGAGGTCAGAGGAATACCTAGGAGTGTCAGAGGTGTACCTGGGAGGTCAGACGTGTACCCAGGAGTATCGGGAGGTTTACCTGGGAATGTCGGAGTTGTACCTGGGAGTGTCGGAAACGGACCTGGGAGTGTCAGAGGTGTACCTGGGAGTATCAGAGGTGTACCTGGGAATGTCAGAGGTGTACCTGGGAATGTCAGAGGCATACCAGGGAGTGTCAGTGAAGCACCTTGCAGTCTCTCAAAGGTGTACCTGGGAGACTCAGAGGAGTACCTGGAGGTCAGAGGTGTACCTGGGAGGTTGGGAGGTACCTGGGAGTGTCAGAGGTGTACCTGGGAGGTCAGACATGTACCTGGGAGTGTCAGGTGGTGTATCTGGGAGGCCGGACGTACCTAAGAGTGTCAGAGGTGTACCAGGGAGTGTCAGTGGAGTACCTGGGAGTTCAAGGTGTACCTGGGAGTATCGGAGGGGCACTGGGAATACGGGAGGTGTACCTGGGAATATCGGAGGTGTACCTGGGAGTGTCAGAGGTGTACCTGGCAGGTCAGAGGTGTACCTGGGAGTGTCACAGGTGTATTCGGAGTAAGCCGGACATGCACCTGGGAGTGTCAGAGGTAAACCAGGAATGTCAGTGGAGTACGGGAGTGCCAGAGGTGCCTGGGAGGCCAGAGGTGTACTTGGAGGCTGGGATGTGTACCTGGGAGGTCACATGTGTACCTGGGAGGCCGGAGGTACCTGGGAGTGTGAGAAGCTACCTGGGAGGTTGGAGGTGTACCTGGAGTGTCGGAGGTGCACCTGGCAGTGTCAGCGGTGTACCTGAGTGTCAGAGGTGTACCAGGAATGTCAGTAGAGTACCTGGGAGGTCGAGGTACCTGGGAGTGCCAGAGGTGTACCTGAGATTGTCGGAGGTGTACCTGGGAGTCAGAGGTGTACCTGGGAGTGTCGGAGGTGTACCTGGGAGGTAAGAAGTGTACTGAGGTGTCGGAGGTTTACTGGGAGTGTCGGAGGCATACCTGGGAGTGCCAGAGGTGTACTTGGAGTGTCTCAGGTGTACCTGGGAGTGTCTGAGGTGCCTGGGAATATCGGAGGTGTACCTGGGAATACCGGAGGTGTACCTGGGAATATCGGAGGTGTACCTGGGAGGTCAGAGGTGTACCTTGGAGGTAGAGGTACCAGGGAATGCTGAAGGAGTACCTGGGAGGTCAGAGGTGCCTGGGAGTGTGAGAGGTGAACCTGGGAGTGTCAGAGGTGACCTGGGAGGTCAGAGGTGAACTGGGAGGCCGGAGGTGTACCTGGGAGGTTGGACGTGTATCAGGGAGTGACAGAGATGTACCTGGAGGCCAGGAGTGTCCCTGGGAGTGTCTGAGCTGTACCTGGGAGTGTCACAAGAGTACTTGGGATTGTCAGAGGTGTACTTGGCAGTGTCAGAGGTGTCCTGGGAGCAAGTCGGAGGTGTACTGGCAGTGTCATGGTGTACCTGGGACTGTCACAGGTGTACCTAGAGGTGTCAGAGGTGTAGCAGGAGTGTCAGAGGTGTACCTGGGGTGTCAGAGGTGTACCTGGGAGTCAGCCAGGTACCTGGGGTGTCAGAGGTGTACCTGGGAGTGTCGGAGGTGTACCTGGGAGTGTAGAGGTGTACCTGGGAGTGTCAGAGGGGTGTACTTGGGAGTGTCTGAGGTGTACCTGGCAGTGTCTGAGGTGTACCTGGCAGTCTCTGAGGTGTACCTGGCAGTGTCAGCGGTGTACCTGGGAGTGTCAGCGGTGTACCTGGGAGTGTTAGAGGTGTATCAGGGAGTGACAGAGAAGTACCTAGGAGTGTCAGAGGTGTAACTGGGAGTGTGAGAAGTGTACCTGGGATGTCTGCGGTGTACCTGGGAGTGTCAGAGGTGTACCTGGGAATATCGGAGGGGTACCTGGGAATATTGGAGGTGTACCTGGGAATATCGGAGGTGTACAGGGTGTCAGAGGTGTCCTTGGGTGTCGAAGGTGTACCTGGGAGTGTCACAAGAGTACTTGGGATTGTCAGAGGTGTACCTGGCAGTGTCAGAGGTGTACCTGGGAGTGTCAGAGGAGTGTACCAGGAGTGTCAGAGAATACCTAGGAGTGTCAGAGGTGTACCTGGGAATGTAGACGTGTACCTAGGGGTATCGGAAGGTTTGCCTGGGAATTTCGGAGTTGTACCTGGGAGTGTCGGGAGACGGACCTGGGAGTGTGAGAGGGTGTACCTGGAGTGTCAGAGGTGTACCTGGGAATGTCAGAGTACCAGGGGTGTCCAGTGAGTACCTTGCAATCTCAAGGGTGTGCCTGGGGAACCTGGCAGAGGTGCCTGGGTGTCAGAGGTGTGCAAGTGTCAGTGTACCTGGGGTGCCAAGGTGTACCTGGGAGTGTCAGAGATGTACCTGGGGTGTCAGTGGTGTATCTGGGAGTCGGACGTGTACCTAGGAATATCAGAGGTGTACCAGGGAGGCCAGGTGGAGTACCTGGGAGTCTCAAAGGTACCTGGGAGTATCGGAGGGTACCTAGGAATATCGGAGGTGTACCTGGGAATATCGGAGGTGTACCTGGGAGTGTCAGAGGTGTACCAGTGATTGAGAGAGGTGTACCTGGCAGTGTCAGAGGTGTACCTGGGAGTGTCAGAGATGTACCTGGGAGTGTCACAGGTGTATCTGGGAGTGTCGGACGTGCACCTGGGAGTGTCAGAGATGAACCAGGGAATGTCAGTGGAGTACTTGGGAGTGTCAGAGGTGTACCTGGGAGTGTCAGAGGTGTACCTTGGAGTGTCAGAAGTGTACCTGTGAGTGTCACATGTGTACCTGGGAGTGTCGGAGGTGTACCTGGGAGTTCGAGAAGTGTACCTGGGAGTGTTGGAAGTGTACCTGGGAGTGTCGGAGGTGTACCTGGCAGTGTCAGCGGTGTACCTGGGAGTGTCAGAGGTGTACCAGGGAATGTCAGTAGAGTACCTGGGAGTGTCAAAGGTGTACCTGGGTGAGTCAGAAGTGGCCTGGGAGTGTCAGGGGTGTACCTGGGGTGTATCCAGAGAGTGTAACACAGGAGTGTCGGAGGTGTACCTGGGAGTGTGAGATGTGTACCTGGGAGTGTCTGGGGTGTACACCAGGAGCTGTCAGAAATTAATACCTGGGAGTGTCTGCAGTGTACCTGGGAGTGTCAGAGAATTACCTGGGAGCGTCAGGGGTGTAACGAGGAGTGTCAGTGGAGTACCTGGGAGTGTTAGAGGTGTACCTGGTAGTGTCAGAGGTGTACCTGGGAGTGTCAGAGGTGTATCTGAGAGTGTGAGACGTGTATTTGGGAGTGTCAGAGGTGTACCAGGGAATGTCAGTTGAGTAGCTGGGAGTGTCAGAGGTGTACCTTGGAGTGTTGGACGTGTATCAGGGAGTGACAGATGTGTACCTGGGAGTGTCAGAGGTGTACCTGGCAGTGTCAGTGGTGTACCTTGGAGTGTCAGAGGTGTACCTGGGAGTGTCAGAGGTGTACCTTGGAGTGTCAGAGGTGTACCTGGGAGTGTCAGGTGTGCAACCAGGTGTCAGAGGTGTGCAGGTGTCAGAGGTGTACCTGGGGTGTCAGGTGTGCAAGTGTGAGGTGTGCAGGGAGTCAGAGGTGTACCTGGGAGGTCAGGGGTGTATCTGGGAGTGTCAGACGTGTGCCTGGGAGGTCAGAGGTGTACCTGGCAGTGTCAGTGGTGTACCTGGGAGGTCAGGAGGCACCTGGGAGGTCAGAGGTGTGCCTTGGAGTGTCAGGGGTGTACCTGGGAGGTCAGAGGAGTGTACCTGGGAGCTGCAGGAGGTGTACCTGGGAGTGTGACGGGAGTGTACCTGGGAGACGGAGGTGCACTTGCAGTGTCAGCGGTTGTACCTGGGGAGTGTGGGGGTTTCTCACGGAATGTCTCAGCGCAGTACCTGGGATTGTCAGGGGTGTACCTGGGAGTGTCAGAGGTATACCTGAGAGTGTCAGAGGTGTGCCTGGGAGTGTCAGAGGTTGTGCAAGTGTCGGAGGTGTACCTGGGAGTGTAAGGTGTGCCTCAGGGGAGGTGGCAGGTGTCGGGCATACCTGGGAGGTCAGAGGTGTACTTGGGAGTGCCTGAGGTACCTAGCAAGTGTCATGGTGTCAACAGGGAACAGGAGGTGTAACGAAGAATATCAGGAGGTACCTGGGAATATCAGGTGTACCTGCAAATTGTCAGAGTGTACCTTGGAGTGTCAGAGGCCAAACAGCAATACCTGGAGTGTCAGAGGTCGTACCCTGGGAGTGCAGGGTGTACCTAAAACAGCAGAGGTGACACCAAGGCCAGAGGTGTCACCTTGGGAGGCCGAGTGTACCTGGGAGTGTTGGACAGTATCAGGAGGACAGAGGTGTACCTGGGATGCCAGAGGTACCTGGGAGGTGAGATCTGAAACCAGGAGGTCAGGGGTAATGGAGTCAGAGGTACCTGGAGTCTCAGGGATGACTCAGGAATGTCAGTGGGCACCTGGGATGTCTGAGGTGCACCCAGGTGCAGCAGAGGTGTGCCTGGGGTATCAGAGATGCACTTGGGAGGCCAGAGGTGCAACTGCTGAGGCCCGTGTGCACCATAGAAGTGTACCTGGGAGGTCGTAGGTGTACCTGGGATGTCAGAGGTACCCAGATGTTGGAGGTACCTGGGAGCGTAAAAGAGTACCTGGGAGTGTCGGAGGTACCTGGGAGGCCGGAGGCCTGGGAGTGCCAGAGGTGTACTTGGGAGGTCAGAGGTGTACCTGGCAGTGTCAGCAGTGTACCCAGGATGCCAGAGGTGTACCTGGGAGTGTCAGAGTGTACAGTGTCAGAGGTACCTGGGAGTGTCAGAGGTACCTGGGGTGTCCAGGCGTACCTGGGAGTGAGAAGGCACCCGGGGAGGTCAGGTATTCCTGGGAGGTGAGTGCACTTGCCAGTGTCAGCAGTGTACAAGTGTCAGAGGTTTCTCAAGAAAATAACCACTTAGCACCTGGGAGGCAAGAGGTGTACACAAGAGTCAGAGGTGTACCTGAGTGTCAGGTACCTGGGAAGTGTAAGGTGTGCAAGTGTCAGATGACCCACCAAGTTAGCCAGAGTGTGCCTGTGTCCCCAGGTGTACTTGCAAGTGTCGGACGTGTGCCTGGGGTGTCAGAGGTGTGCTTGGGGAGTGTCTGGGGTGTGCCTGGCGGTGTCTGGGGTGTGCCTGGCGGTGTCTGGGGTGTGCCACCAGCGGTGTCTGGGGTGTACCCAGGGAGTGTCAGCGGTGTGCCTGTGGGTGTTAGAGGTGTGTCAGGGAGTGACAGAGAGGTACCTGGGGTGTGTCAGAGGTGTGGCTGGAGGTGTGAGAAGTGTGCTTGGGGAATATCAGGTGTACCTGCAGAATATCGGAGGTGTACCTGGGAATATCGGAGGTGTACCTTGGAGTGTCAGAGGAGTCCTGGGGGCCCTGTGGGGTGTACCTGGGGAGTGTCACAGAATTACTTGGGATTTGTCAGAGGTGTGCCTGGCAGTGTCAGAGGTGTGCCTGGGAGTGTCAGAGATGTACCAGGGGGAGTGTGGAGAGGAATGCCTAAGTGTCAGAGGTGTATCTGGGGAGTGTCAGAGATGTGCACAGGGTTGTCAGGGGTGTGCCAAGGGTTGTCAGTGGGTACTTACCAGGGTGTCGCCAGTGTGTGGGGAGTGTCAGAGGTGTACCTGGGGTGTCAGGGTGTGCAGGGGAGTGTCAGTGGAGTACCTGGGGAGTGTTAGAGTGTACATGGGGAGTGTCAGAGGTGTGCCTGCAGGGAGTGTCCAGGTGTGTCTGGGGAGTGTCAATGTGCAGCAGGTGTCAGAAGGTGTACCTGGGGAGTGTCAGGGAGTATTGTACCTGGGAGTGTCAGTGTACCTGGGAATTGAGAAGTGTACTTACAGGAGTGTCAGGTGTTCCTGGGGTGTCGGAGGTGTGCTTGGCAGTGTCAGTGGTGTGCCTGGGAGTGTCAGAGGTTTCTCAGGGAGATGTCAGCCAGTGCCTGGGGAGTGTCAAGGGTGTGCCTGGGAGTGTGTCAGAGGTGTGCCTGTGGGTGTGTCGGGTGTGCTGGGGGTGTCAGAGTTCCTGGGAGTGTCCCGGAGGTGAACCTGGGAGCAGCAGAAGTGTGCCTAGAGGTGTCTGGGGTGTATCTGGGAGTGTCAGATGTGTACTGGGGTGTTAGACGTGTCAGGGAGTGACAGGGTAGACAGGGAATGTCAGTGGAGTACTTGGGAGTGTCAGGGTGTACCTGGCAGTGTCAGCAATACGTAACTTCT
>NW_024725665.1:0-13911 GCF_018991925.1 Homarus americanus | reverse complement strand
TATTTCTGGGCCACCAGGACAATAAGAGCACTCCTAGACTCTACTATATTTCACACAAAGCCTGTTCAACGACCTTATGGCGCCATGAACCTCTAATGGGGACCACCCGTGCCGCTTAGGTGATCAGAGCAACGTTTTACCAAATCCGGCTTCGAAACACGAGGATCAATATATATTTCATTAGCCCAATAGAGCACGCGGACTTCTACATATAATCAACACCTCACCCCACCACGGTTCGAACCCACGATCTTCTAATTGTGACCGGGGAACGCTACCTCTGGGCCACCAGGACACTAAAAGCAGTCCTAGACTGCTATATTTCACACAAAGCCTGGTTCAACGAGCTTATGGCGCTTTGAACCACTATAGGGGACCACCCGTGCTGCTTAAGTGATCAGAGCAACGTTAAACCAAATCCGGCATCGAAACACGAGGATCCATATATATTTCATTAGCCCAATAAAGCACGCGGACTTCTACATATAATCAACACCTCACCCCACCAGGATTTGAACCCACGATCTTATAATTGTGACCGGGGAACGCTACCTCTGGGCCACTAGGACAATAAAAGCAGTCCTAGACTCTGCTATATTTCACACAAAGCCTGTTCAACGAGATTATGGCGCCGTGAACCTCTAATGGGGACCACACGTGCCGCTTCGGGACCAGAGCAACGTTTTACCAAATCGGCTACGAAACACGAGGATCCAAATATATTTCTTTTGCCCAATAAAGCATGCGGACTTCTATATAAAATCAACACCTCACCCCACCAGGATTCAAACCCAAAATCTTATAATTGTGACCAGGAATGCTACCTGTGGACCACCAGGACACTGAAAGCAGTCCTAGACTCTGTTATATTTCACACAAAGCCTGTTCAACGAGCTTATGGGGCTGTGAACCTCTAATGGGGACCACCCGTGCCGCTTAGGTGATAAGAGCAACGTTTTACCAAATCCGGCTTGGAAACACGAGGATCCATATATATTTCATTAGCCCAATAAAGCATGCGGATTTCTACATATAATCAACACCTCACCCCACCAGAATTCAAACCCACGATCTTATAATTGTGACCGGGTTATGCTACCTCTGGGCCACCAGGACAATAAAAGCAGTTCTAGACTCTACTATATTTCACACAAAGCCTGTTCAACGACCTATTGGCGCCATGAACCTCTAATGGGGACCATCTGTGCCGCTTAGGTGATCAGAGCAACGTTTTACCAAATGCGGCTTCGAAACACGAGGATCCATATATATTTCGTTAGCCCAATAAAGCACGCGGACTTCTTCATATAATCAACACCTCACCCCATCAGGGTTCGAACCCACGATCTTCTAATTGTGACCGGGGAACGCTACCTCTGGGCCACCAGGACAATAAAAGCAGTCCTAGATTCTGCTATATTTCACACAAAGCCTGTTCAACGAGCTTATGGCGCTGTGAACCACTTTAGGGGACCACCCGTGCTGCTTAGGTGAGCAGAGCAACGTTTTACCAAATGCGGCTTCGAAACACGAGGATCCATTTATATTTCATTAGCCCAATAAAGCACGCGGACTTCTTCATATATTCAACACCTCACCCCACCAGGGTTCGAACCCACGATCTTCTAATTGTGACCGGGGAACGCTACCTCTGGGCCACCAGGACACTAAAATCAGTCCTAGACTCTGCTATATTTCACAGAAAGCCTGTTCAATGAGCTTATGGCGCTGTGAACCTCTAATGGGGACCACCCGTGCCGCTTAGGTGATCAGAGCAACGTTTTACCAAATCCGGCTTGGAAACACGAGGATCCATATATATTTTATTAGCCCAATAAAGCACTCGGACTTCTACATATAATCAACACCTCACCCCACCAGGATTCAAACCCACGATCTTATAATTGTGTCCGGGGTATGCTATTTCTGGGCACCAGGAGAATATAAGCAGTCCTAGACTCTACTATATTTCACACAATGCCTGATCAACGACCTTATGGCACCATGAACCTCTAATGGGGACCACCCGTGCCGCTTAGGTGATCAGAGCAACGTTTTACCAAATCCGGCTTCGAAACACGAGGATCCATATATATTTCATTAGCCCAATAAAGCACGCGGACTTCTACATATAATCAACACCTCACCCCACCAGGATTTGAACCCACGATCTTATAATTGTGACCGGGGAACGCTACCTCTGGGCCACCAGGACAATAAAAGCAGTCCTAGATTCTGCTATTTTTCACACAAAGCCTGTTCAACGAGCTTATGGCGCTGTGAACCACTATAGGGGACCACCCGTGCTGCTTAGGTGATCAGAGCAACGTTTTACCAAATGCGGCTTCGAAACATGAGTATCCATAAATATTTCATTAGCCCAATAAAGCACGCGGACTTCTACATATAATCAACACCTAACCCCACCAGGATTTGAACCAACGATCTTATAATTGTGACCGGGGAACGCTACCTCTGGGCCACCAGGACAATAAAAGCAGTCCTAGATTCTGCTATATTTCACACAAAGCCTGGTTCAACGAGCTTATGGCGCTGGGAACCACTATAGGGGACCACCCGTGCTGCTTAAGTGATCAGAGCAACGTTAAACCAAATCCGGCATCGAAACACGAGGATCCATATATATTTCATTAGCCCAATAAAGCCCGCGGACTTCTACATATAATCAACACCTCACCCCACCAGGATTTGAACCCACGATCTTATAATTGTGACCAGGGAATGCTACCTGTGGACAACCAGGACACTAAAAGCAGTCCTAGACTCTGGTATATTTCACACAAAGCCTGTTCAACGAGCTTATTGCGCCGTGAACCTCTAATGGGGACCACACGTGCCGCTTCGGGACCACAGCAACGTTTTACCAAATCCGGCTACGAAACACGAGGATCCAAATATATTTCTTGAGCCCACTAAAGCATGCGGACTTCTACATAAAATCAACACCTCTCCCCATCAGGATTCAAACCAAAAATCTTATAATTGTGACAAGGGAATGCTACCTGTGGACCACCAGGACACTAAAAGCTGTCCTAGACTCTGTTATATTTCACACAAAGCCTGTTCAACGAGCTTATGGGGCTGTGAACCACTATCGGGGACCACCCGTGCCCCTTAGGTGATCAGAGCAACGTTTTACCAAATGAGGCTTCAAACACAAGGATCCATATATATTTCATAAGCGCAATAAAGCACGCGTCTTCTACATATAATCAACACCTCACCCCACCAGGATTTGAACCCACGATCTTATAATTGTGACCGGGGAACGCTACCTCTGGGCCACCAGGACAATAAAAGTAGTCCTTGACTCTGCTATATTTCACACAAAGCCTGTTCAACGGGCTTATGGCACCGTGAACCTCTAATGGGGACCACCCGTCCCACTTAGGTGATCAGAGCACCGTTTTACCAAATGCGGCTTCGAAATACGAGGATTCAAATATATTTCATTAGCCCAATAAAGCACTCTTGACTTCTACATATAATCAATACCTCACCCACTGGTGATTCAAACCCACGATCTTTATAATTGCAGACCGCATACCTCTGGGCCTACCAGGACAATAAAAGCAGTCCAGACCTTCACTATTTATTAAAGCCTGTTCAACTAATCTATATGCCCCATGAACCCCTAATGGGGACCACCTGTGTCTGCCAAGGATTCTTGGAGTTAAATGCCAACAAACCGCCGAAACATGAGGATCCATATATATTTCATTAGCCCAATAAAGCACGCGGACTTCTACATATAATCAACACCTCACCCCACCAGGATTCGAACCCACGATCTACTAATTGTGACCGGGGAACGCTACCTCTGGGCCACCAGGACAATAAAAGCAGTCCTAGACTCTGCTATATTTTCACACAAAGCCTGTTCAACGAGCTCATGACGCTGTGAACCTCTAATGGGGACCATCTGTGCCGCTTAGGTGATCAGAGCAACGTTTTACCAAATCCGGCTTGGAAACATGAGGATCCATATATATTTCATTAGCCCAATAAAGCACTCGGACTTCAACATATAATCAACACCTCACCCCACCAGGATTCAAACCCACGATCTTATATTGTGACCGGGGTATGCTACCTCTGGGCCACCACGACAATAAAATTACTCCTAGACTCTACTATATTTCACACAAAGCCTGTTCAACGACCTTATGGCGCAATGAACCTCTAATGGGGACCACCCGTGCCGCTTAGGTGATCGGAGCAACGTTTTACCAAATCCGGCTTCGAAACACGAGGATCCATATATATTTCATTAGCCCAATAAAGCACGCGGGCTTCTACATATAATCAACACCGCACCCCACCAGGATTCGAACCCATGATCTTCTAATTGTGACCAGGGAACGCTACCTCTGGGCCACCAGGACAATAAAAGCAGTCCTAGACTCTGCTATATTTCACAGAAAGCCTGTTCAACGAGCTTATGATGCTGTGAACCTCTAATGGGGATCATCTGTGGGGCTTAGGTGATCAGAGCAACGTTTTACCAAATCCGGCTTCGAAACACGAGGATCAATATATATTTCATTAGCCCAATAAAGCACGCGGACTTCTACATATAATCAACACCTCACCCCACCTTGGTGATTTGAACCCACCATCTTTATAATTGCAGACTGGGGAACGCTACTTCTGGGCCATTAGGACAATAAAAGCAATCTGACTCACACACAAATGCCTGTTCAACGAGACAGGCGCCGTGAACCACTATAGGGGACCACCCAAGGTTGCCACGCGGAACAGAGCAATGTTTTACCAAATCTGGCTTATGGAAACCGAGGATCCATATATTTCATTATCCCAATAAAGCACGCTGGACTTACATAAAAATCAACACCACCCCACCAGGATTCAAAACGAAAATCTTATAATTGTGACCAGGGAATGCTACCTGTGGACCAACAGGACACTAAAAGCAGTCCTAGACTCTGGTATATTTCACACAAAGCATGTTCAACGAGCTTATTACGCCATGAACCTCTAATGGGGACCACACGTGCCGATTCGGGACCACAGCAACGTTTTACCAAATCCGGCTACGAAACACGAGGATCCAAATATATTTCTTGAGCCCAATAAAGCATGCGGACTTCTACATAAAATCAACACCTCACCCCACCAGGATTCAAACCCAAAATATTATAATTGTGACAAGGGAATGCTACCTGTGGACCACCAGGACACTAAAAGCTGTCCTAGACTCTATTATATTTCACACAAAGCCTGTTCAACGAGCTTATGGGGCTGTGAACCACTATAGGGGATCACCCGTGCCCCTTAGGTGATCAGAGCAACGTTTTACCAAATGAGGCTTCAAAACACGAGGATCCATATATATTTCATAAGCCCAATAAAGCACGCGTCTTCTACATATAATCAACACCTCACCCCACCAGGATTCGAACCCACGATCTACTAATTGTGACCGGGGAACGCTACCTCTGGGCCACCATGACAATAAAAGCAGTCCTAGACTCTGCTATATTTCACACAAGGCCTGTTCAACGAGCTCATGATGCTGTGAACCTCTAATGGGGACCATCTGTGCCGCTTAGGTGATCAGAGCAACGTTTTACCAAATCCGGCTTGGAAACATGAGGATCCATATATATTTCATTAGCCCAATAAAGCACTCGGACTTCTACATATAATCAACACCTCACCCCACTAGGATTCAAACCCACGATCTTATATTGTGACCGGGGTATGCTACCTCTGGGCCACCACGACAATAAAAGTACTCCTAGACTCTACTATATTTCACACAAAGCCTGTTCAACGACCTTATGGCGCCATGAACCTCTAATGGGGACCACCCGTGCCGCTTAGGTGATCGGAGCAACGTTTTACCAAATCCGGCTTCGAAACACGAGGATCTATATATATTTCATTAGCCCAATAAAGCACGCGAGCTTCTACATATAATCAACACCGCACCCCACCAGGATTCGAACCCACGATCTTCTAATTGTGACCGGGGAACGCTACCTCTGGGCCACCAGGACAATAAAAGCAGTCCTAGACTCTGGTATATTTCACACAAAGCCTGTTTAACGAGCTTATGATGCTGTGAACCTCTAATGGGGATCATCTGTGCCGCTTAGGTGATCAGAGCAACGTTTTACCAAATCCGGCTTCGAAACACGAGGTTCCATATATATTTCATGAGCCCAATAAAGCATGCGGACTTCTACATATAATCAACACCTCACCCCACCAGGATTCGAACCCACGATCTTATAATTGTGACCGAGGAACGCTACCTATGGGCCACCAGGACACTATAAGCAGTCCTAGACTCTGTTATATTTCACACAAAGCCTGTCCAATTAGCTTATGGCACCGTGAACCACTATAGGGGACCACCCGTGCTGCTTAGGTGATAAGAACAACGTTTTACCAAATCCGGCTTGGAAACGCCAGGATCCATATATATTTCATTAGCCCAATAAAGCACGCTGACTTCTTACATATAATCAACACCACCTACCCAGATTTGAACCCATACCGACTTTTATAATTGTAGACCGGGAACGCTACCTCTGGGCAACCAGGACACAAAAGGTCCAGACTCCTTACTTTATTTCAATAAAGCCTGTTCAACGACCTGGCGGCGCCGCCATGGAACCTCTCTAATGGGGACCTCACCAGGCTGCTGAGGGTGATCAGAGCAACGTTTTACCAAATCCGGCTTGGAAACAATGAGGATCCATATATATTTCATTAGCCCGTTAAAGCACCTCGATCTCTCATAGCAATCAACACCTCACCCCACCAGGATTTGAACCCACGATTTTATAATTGTGACCGGGGAACGCTACCTCTGGGCAACCAGGACAATAAAAGCAGTCCTAGACTCTACTATATTTCACACAAAGCCTGTTCAACGACCTTATGGCACCATGAACCTCTAATGGGGACCACCCGTGCCGCTTAGGTGATCAGAGCAACATTTTACCAAATCCGTCTTCGAAACACGAGGATCCATATATATTTCATTAGCCCAATAAAGCACGCGGACTTCTACATATAATCAACACCTCACCCCACCAGGATTTGAACCCACGATCTTATAATTGTGACCGGGGAACGCTATCTCTGGGCCACCAGGACAATAAAAACAGTCCTAGATTCTGCTATATTTCACACAAAGTCTATTCAACGAGCTTATGGCGCTGTGAACCACTATAGGGGACCACCCGTGCTGCTTAGGTGATCAGAGCAACGTTTTACCAAATGGGGCTTCGAAACACGAGGATCCATATATATTTCATTAGCCCAATAAAGCACGCGGACTTCTTCATATAATCAACACCTCACCCCACCAGGATTTGGAACCACGATCTTATAATTGTGACCGAGGAACGCTACCTCTGCGCCACTAGGACACTAAAAGCAGTCCTGTAGACTTCAAGTTATATTTCAATAATAAAGCCTGTTCAACGAGATTGCGGCGCCGTGAACTAATTATTGGGGACCTCACCCGCGGTTGCCAGTGCGAACAGAGCAACGTTTTTCCAAATTGGTTGGGAAACTCGAGGATCCATATATACTTTCATTAGCCCAATAAAGCATAACGCCGCGCCGGGATTTCTCACATAAAATCAACACCTCACCCCACTCAGGATTCAAACCAAAATTCAGAGTAATTCAGACCAGGGAATTTGGGACCACCTCAGGACACTAAAAGCAGTCCTAGACCTCTGGTATATTTCACACAAAGCCTGTTCAATCTAGCTTATTGCGCCTTCAGTGAACTCTTAATGGGGACCTCACACGCAAGCCGCTTCGGGACCAGAGCAACGTTTTACCAAATCCGGCTACGAAACACGAGGATCCAAATATATTTCTTTAGCCCAATAAAGCATACGGACTTCTACATAAAATCAACACCTCACCCCACCAGGATTCAAACCAAAAATATTATAATTGTGACCAGGGAATGCTACCTGTGGACCACCAGGACACTAAAAGCAGTCCTACACTCTGTTATATTTCACACAAATCCTGTTCAACGAGCTTATGGGGCTGTGAACCACTATAGGGGACCACCCGTGCCCCTTAGGTGATTAGAGCAACGTTTTACCAAATGCGGCTTCAAAACACGAGGATCCATATATATTTCATTAGCCCAATAAAGCACGCGTCTTCTACATATAATCAACACCTCACCCACCAGGATTTGAAAATATGATCTTATAAATGTGACTGGGGAACGCTACCTCTGGGCAACCAGGACAATAAAAGCAGTCCTAGACTCTGCTATATTTCACACAAAGCCTGTTCAACGAGCTTATGACGCTGTGAACCTCCAATGGGGACCATTCAGTCGCTAGGTGATCAGAGCAACGTTTTACCAAATCCCGCTTTGGAAACACAGGGGCGATCCATATATATTTCATTAGCCCAATAAAGCACGCGGACTTCTACATATAATCAACACCTCACCCCACCAGGATTTGAACCCACGATCTTATAATTGTGACCGGGGAACGCTACCTCTGGGCCACCAGGACAATAAAAGCAGTCCTAGATTCTGCTATATTTCACACAAAGTCTATTCAACGAGCTTATGGCGCTGTGAACCACTATAGGGGACCACCCGTGCTGCTTACGTGATCAGAGCAACGTTTTACCAAATGCGGCTTCGAAACACGAGGATCCATATATATATCATTAGCCCAATAAAGCACGCGGACTTCTTCATATAATCAACACCTCACCCCACCAGGATTTGAAACCACGTTCTTATAATTGTGACCGAGGAACGCTACCTCTGCGCCACTAGGACAATAAAAGCAGTCCTAGACTCTGCTATATTTCACACAAAGCCTGTTCAACGAGATTATGGCGCCGTGAACCACTATTGGGGACCACCCGTGCCGCTTACGTGAACAGAGCAACGTTTTTCCAAATCTGGCTTGGAAACTCGAGGATCCATATATATTTCATTAGCCCAATAAAGCACGCGGACTTCTACATAAAATCAACACCTCACCCCACCAGGATTCAAACCCAAAATCTTATAATTGTGACCAGGGAATGCTACCTGTGGACCACCAGGACACTAAAAGCAGTCCTAGACTCTGGTATACTTCACACAAAGCCTGTTCAACGAGCTTATTGCGCCGTGAACCTCTAATGGGGACCACACGTGCCGCTTCGGGACCAGAGAAACGTTTTACCAAATCCGGCTACGAAACACGAGGATCCAAATATATTTCTTTAGCCCAATAAAGCATGCGGACTTCTACATAAAATCAACACCTCACCCCACCAGGATTCAAACCAAAAATATTATAATTGTGACCAGGGAATGCTACCTGTGGACCACCAGGACACTAAAAGCAGTCCTACACTCTGTTATATTTCACACAAAGCCTGTTCAACGAGCTTATGGGGCTGTGAACCACTATAGGGGACCACCCGTGCCCCTTAGGTGATCAGAGCAACGTTTTACCAAATGCGGCTTCAAAACACGAGGATCCATATATATTTCATTAGCCCAATAAAGCACGCGTCTTCTACATATAATCAACACCTCACCCACCAGGATTTGAAACCACGATCTTATAATTGTGACCGGGGAACGCTACCTCTGGGCAACCAGGACAATAAAAGCAGTCCTAGACTCTGCTATATTTCACACAAAGCCTGTTCAACAGGCTTATGACGCTGTGAACCTCCAATGGGGACCATCTGTGCCGCTTAGGTGATCAGAGCAACGTTTTACCAAATCCGGCTTGGAAACACAAGGATCCATATTTATTTCATTAGCCCAATAAAGCACTCGGACTTCTACATATAATCAACACCTCACCCCACCAGGATTCAAACCCACGATCTTATATTGTGACCGGGGTATGCTACCTCTGGGCCACCAGGACAATAAAAGTAGTCCTAGACTCTACTATATTTAAAACAAAGCCTGTTCAACGACCTTATGGCGCCATGAACCTCTAATGGGGACCACCCGTGCCGCTTAGGTGATCGGAGCAACGTTTTACCAAATCCGGCTTCGAAACACGAGGATCCATATATATTTCATTATCCCAATAAAGCATGCGGACTTCTATGATATAATCAACACCACCCCACCAGGATTTGAACCCACGATCTTATAATTGTGACCGGGGAACGCTACCTCTGGGCCACCAGGACAATAAAAGTAGTCCTAGACTCTGCTATATTTCACACAAAGCCTGTTCAACGGGCTTATGGCACCGTGAACCTCTAATGGGGACCACCATTCAGCCGCCAGGGTGATCAGAGCAACGTTTTACCAACCGTTTCGAAACACGAAAATCCATATATATCGCTGAGTTTTAATAATGCATGCGGACTTCTACATATAATCAACACCACCCCACCACAGGATTCGAACTCACGATCTTATAATTGTGACCAAACGCTACCATGTAAGATCAGACACTATAAGCAGGGTCCTAGACCTGTTATATTTCACACAAAGCCTGTCCAATTAGCTTATGGCACCGTGAACCACTATAGGGGACCACCCGTGCTGCTTAGGTGATAAGAGCAACGTTTTACCAAATCCGGCTTGGAAACGCCAGGATCCATATAAATTTTATTAGCCCAATAAAGCACGCGGACTTCTACATATAATCAACACCTCACCCCACCAGGATTTGAACCCACGATCTTATAATTGTGACCGGGGAACGCTACCTCTGGGCAACCAGGACATAAAAGCAGTCCTAGACTCTACTATATTTCACACAAAGCCTGTTCAACGACCTTATGGTGCCATGAACCTCTAATGGGGACCACACGTGCCGCTTAGGTGATCAGAGCAACGTTTTACCAAATCCGGCTTGGAAACACGAGTATCCATATATATTTCATTAGCCCAATAAAGCACTCGGACTTCTACATATAATCAACACCTCACCCCACCAGGATTCAGACCCACGATCTTATAATTGTGACGGGGGTATGCTACCTCTGGGCCACCAGGACAATAAAAGCATTCCTAGACTCTACTATATTTCACACAAAGCCTGTTCAACGACCTTATGGCGCCATGAACCTCTAATGGGGACCACCCATGCCGCTTAGGTGATCAGAGTAACGTTTAACCAAATGCGGCTACGAAACACGAAGATCCAAATAAATTTCCTTAGCCCAATAAAGCACCCGGACTTCTACATAAAATCAACACCTCACCCCACCAGGATTCAAACCCAAAATCTTATAATTGTGACCAGGGAATGCTACCTGTGGACCACCAGGACACTAAAAGCAGTCCTAGACTCTGTTATATTTCACGCAAAGCCTGTTCAACGACCTTATGGCGCCATGAACCTCTAATGGGGACCACCCGTGCCGCTTAGGTGATCGGAGCAACGTTTTACCAAATCCGGCTTCGAAACACGAGGATCCATATATATTTCATTATCCCAATAAAGCACGCTGACTTCTACATATAATCAACACCTCACCCCAACAGGATTCGAACCCACGATCTTCTAATTGTGACCGGGGAACGCTACCTCTGGGCCACCAGGCCAATAAAAGCAGTCCTAGACTCTGCTATATTTCACACAAAGCCTGTTCAACGAGCTTATGCCGCTGTGAACCTCTAATGGGGATCATCTGTGCCGCTTAGGTGATCAGAGCAACGTTTTACCAAATCCGGTTTCGAAACACGAGGATCCATATATATTTCATGAGCCCAATAATGCATGCGGACTTCTACATATAATCAACACCTCACCCCACCAGGATTCGAACCCACGATTTTATAATTGTGACCGGGGAACGCTACCTCTGGGCAACCAGGACATAAAAGCAGTCCTAGACTCTACTATATTTCACACAAAGCCTGTTCAACGACCTTATGGCGCCATGAACCTCTAATGGGGACCAGCATTAATGCAAGCCGCTATAGGGGTGATCAGAGCAACGTTTTACCTCAACCGCTTCGAAACACGAGGATCCATATACATTTCATTAGCCCAATAAAGCACTCGGACTTCTACATATAATCAACACTACCCCACCAGGATTCAGACCCACGATCTTATAATTGTGACGGGGGTATGCTACCTCTGGGCCACCAGGACAATAAAAGCATTCCTAGACTCTACTATATTTCACACAAAGCCTGTTCAACGACCTTATGGCGCCATGAACCTCTAATGGGGACCACCCATGCCGCTTAGGTGATCAGAGTAACGTTTAACCAAATGCGGCTACGAAACACGAAGATCCAAATATATTTCCTTAGCCCAATAAAGCACGCGGACTTCTACATAAAATCAACACCTCACCCCACCAGATTCAAACCCAAAATCTTATAATTGTGACCAGGGAATGCTACCTGTGGACCACCAGGACACTAAAAGCAGTCCTAGACTCTGTTATATTTCACGCAAAGCCTGTTCAACTAGCCATGGCGCCGAAATCCCACGGGGGACCAAATTCGCATAATTAGGGGTGGATCAGATAACGTTTTTACCAAATGCTGCTTCGAACCGAGGATCCATATATCATTAGCCCAATAGCTATCGTGGACTTCTACATAGCAATCAACACTCATATCCCACCAGGATTTGAACCCACGATCTTATAATTGTGACCGGGGAACGCTACCTCTGGGCCACCAGGACAATAACAGCAGTCCTAGACTCTGCTATATTTCACACAAAGCCTGTTCAACGAGCTTATGCCGCCGTGAACCTCTAATGGGGACCACCTGTGCCGCTTAGGTGATCAGACCCACATTTTACCAAATGCTGCTTCGAAACAAGAAGGATCCATATATATTTCATTAGCCCAATAAAGCACGCGGACTTCTACATAAAATGAACACCTCACCCCACCAGGATTCAATCCCAAAATCTTATAATTGTGACTAGGGAATGCAACCTGTGGACCACCAGGACACTAAAAGCAGTCCTAGACTCTGTTATATTTCACACAAAGCCTGTTCAATGAGCTTATGGCGCCGTGAACCTCTAATGAGGACCACCAGTGCCGCTTAGGTGTTCAGAGTAACGTTTTACTAAATCCGGCTTCGAAACACGAGGATCCATATATATTTCATTAGCCCAATAGAGCACGCACATTTCTACATATAATCAACACCTCACCCCACCAGGATTCGAACCAACGATCTTAGAATTCTGACCGGGGAACGCTACCTCTGGGCCACCAGGACACTAAAAGCAGTCCTGAACTCTGTTATATTTTACAAAAAACCTGTTCAATGAGCTTATGGCGCCGTGAACCTCTAATGGGGACCACCCGTGCCACTTAGGTGATCAGAGCAACGTTTTACCAAATCCGGCATCGAAAAACGAGGATCCATATATATTTCTTTAGCCCAATAAAGCAAGCAGATTTCTACATATAATCAACACTTCACCCCACCAGGATTCAAACCCAAAATCTTATAATTGTGACCAGGGAATGCTACCTGTGGACCACCAGGACACTAAAAGCAGTCCTAGACTTTGTTATATTTCACGCAAAGCCTGTTCAATGAGCTTATGGCGCCGTGACCCTCTACTGGGGTCCACCAGTGCCGCTTAGGTGATAAGAGCAACGTTTTACCAAATCCGGCTTGGAAACACAAGGATCCATATATATTTCATTAGCCCAATAAAGCATGCAGACTTCTACATATAATCAACACCTCACCCCACCAGGATTTGAACCCACGATCTTATAATTGTGAGTGGGGAACGCTACCTCTGGGCAACCAGGACATTAAAAGCAGTCCTAGACTCTACCATATTTCACACAAAGCCTGTTCAACGACCTTATGGCGCCATGAACCTCTAATGGGGACAACCCGTGCCGCTTAGGTGATCGGAGCAACGTTTTACCAAATCCGGCTTCGAAACA